>NC_080086.1:186277880-186577880 GCF_950005125.1 Chionomys nivalis | reverse complement strand
AAAGAAATTGAAGAGGACACCAGAAAATGGAAGGATCTCCCTTGCTCTAGGATTGGGAGGATCAACATAGTAAAAATGGCAATTCTACCAAAAGCAATCTATAGAATCAATGCAATTTCCATCAAAATCCCATCAAAATTATTCACAGATCTGGAGAAGAAAATAATCAACTTTATATGGAGAAACAAAAAACCCAGGATAGCCAAAACAATCTTATACAATAAAGGAACTTCTGGAGGCATTACCATCTCTGACTTCAAACTCTATTACAGAGCTACAGTATTGAAAACAGCTTGGTATTGGCATAAAAACAGAGAAGTCCACCAATGGAATCTAATAGAAGACCCGGACTTTAACCCACAAACCTATGAACACCTGATTTCGATAAATGAGCTAAAAGTATACAATGGAAGAAAGAGAGCATCTTCTACAAATGGTGCTGGCAGAATTGGTTGTCAACTTGTAGAAGAATGAAAATAGATCCATATCTATCACCATGCACAAAACTCAAGTTCAAATGGATTAAAGACCTCAATATCCATCTGAACACACTGAACCTGATAGAAGAGAAAGTGGGAAGTACAACATATGGGCACAGGAGACCACTTCCTACATATAACCCCAGCAGCACAGACATTAAGGGCAACATTGAACAAATGGGACCTCCTGAAACTGAGAAGCTTCTGTAAAACAAAGGACACTGTCACTAAGATAAAAAGGAAACCCACTGACTGGGAGAAGATCTTCACCAACCCTGCAACTGACAAAGGTCTGATCTCCAAAATATATAAAGAACTCAAGAAACTAGATTGTAAAAAACTAATCAACCCAATTATAAAATGGGACACTGAGCTGAACAGTGAATTCTCAACAGAAGAAGTTCAAATGGTCAAATGACACTTAAGGTCATGCTCAATTTCCTTAGCGATCAGGGAAATGCAAATCAAGACAACTTTAAGATACCATCTTACACCTGTTAGAATGACTAAAATCAAAAACACCATTGATAGACTTTGCTGGAGAGATTGTGGAGTAAGAGGTACACTCATTCATTGCTGGTGGGAATGCAAACTCGTGCAACCACTTTGGAAAGCAGTGTGGCGGTTTCTCAGGAAATGTGGGATCAACCTACCCCTGAACCCAGCAATACCACTCTTGGGAATATACCCAAGAGATGCCCTATCATACAACAAAAGTATATGCTCAACTATGTTCATAGCAGCATTGTTTGTAATAGCCAGAACCTGGAAACAACCTAGATGCCCTTCAATGGAAGAATGGATGAAGAAAGTATGGAATATATACATATTAGAGTACTACTCAGCAGTAAAAAACAATGACTTCTTGAATTTTGCATGCAAATGGGCGGAAATAGAAAACACAATCCTGAGTGAGGTAAGCCAGACCCAAAAAGAGGAACATGGGATGTACTCACTCATAATTGGTTTCTAGCCATAAATAAAGGACATTGAGCCTATAATTCGTGATCCTAGAGAAGTTAAATAAGAAGGTGAACCCAAAGAAAAACATATAGTCATCCTCCTGGACATTAACCTTCATCAGGCGATGAAAGGAGACAGAGAGAGAGACCCACATTGGAGCACCAGACTGAAATCCCAAGGTCCAAATCAGGAGCCAAAGGAGAGAGAGCACGAGCAAGGAACTCAGGACCGCGAGGCGTGCACCCACAAACTGAGACAATGGGGATGTTCTATCGGGAACTCACCAAGGCCAGCTGAACTGGGTCTAAAAAGAAGCATGGGACAAAACAGGACTCGCATACCATAGTGGACAATGATGACTGCTGAGAAGTCAAGAACAATGGCACTGGGTTTTGATCCTACTGCACGTACTGGCTTTGTGGGAGCCTAGGCTGTTTGGATGCTGACCTTACTAGACCTGGAAGGAGGTGGGAGATCCTTGGACTTCTCACAGGGCAGGGTACCCTGACTGCTCTTCGGGCTGCTGAGGGAGGGGGAGTTGATTGGCGGAGGGAGAGGGAAATGGGAGGCGGTGGCAGGGAAGAGGCAGAAATCTTTAATAATAAATAAATAAATAGATGTCCTGGGGTAAAGGCAGCACAGAAATTATGAGAGTGGCCAACGAATGACTGATCCAGTTTGAGACCCATACTATAGGAGTGAGTTCATCCCTTAGGGCCAGGACCCAGGGGAAGAATGGCCAAGAAACCTAGAAAAGAACCAAATGTGTTTGGCAAAAAATTAAAAAAAAAAGTCAATGAAATGAATCTTAATGATATTCTGCTATTCTCATAGATTGGTGCCTAGCCCAACTGTCATCAGACAGGTTTCACCCAGCAACTGATAGAAAGAGATGTAAAAATCCACTGCCAAACATTGGGTGAAGCTCAGGGAAGCCCATGGAAAAGGGGATGGAAAGATTGTGGGTTGGAAGGCTCCGGGACACTACAAGAAGACCCACAGAAATAACTAGCTTGGGCTCATAGGGGCTCACAGAGACTGAACTGACAACCAGGGAGCCGCATTGGGCTGACCTAGGACCTCTACATATATGTTACTGTTCTACGGCGTCGTCCTCTTGTAGGACTCCTAACAGTGGAAGTAGGGGCTGTCTCTGACTCTGTTGTCTGCTTTTGGGACCCTTTCTTCCTACTCAATTACTTCATCCAGCCCTAATAGGAGAGGAGGTACCTAGTTTCACTGCAACTTGATACACCATGGCTAGTTGATATTCATGGGAGGATGTAAAGGAAGTTTTTGTCCCATCTGGTCCTGCAGCTGTTCAGTCCCAAAGAAACACAGAGGCTTATATTAATTATAAACTGTTTGGCCTATTAGCTCAGGCCATACAGTTTTAATAATAGTTTTTAATAACAGTTAATAATATAATATTAGCTAGCTCTTACAACTTAAATTAACCCATAATTCTTGTGTTTAGTCATGTGGCTTGGTACCTTTTCTCAATAAGGAATTCTCACTTTGCTTCCTCTGTGTCTGATTTGTGACTGACTCTCTGCCTTTCCTCTTCCCAGAATTCTCTCATTCTCACCTCTACTTCCTGCTGGATACTGGCCAATCAGTGCTTTATTAAACTAATACTGATGACAAGTCTTTACAGTGTACAAGACCATTTTCCTACAGCAGAAGGACTGCTCTTTCCTGCGGAGAAACAAAGGAGGAAAAGTGGATAATGGCAGTGGGAGGAGGATGGTAGAGGAGTAGGATTGGGACTGGGAGGAGAGGAGCACCATAAAAAGAAGAGATAAAAAATAATATCTTAGCAAATTGTGCTCTTTCATTAATATACAATAAATTTCTCTCAATGCATTCACTTTTAGTGTTTTGCATATATTAAGTAAATTGTTTCATTTATGCTAACCCTTTGTCTTAATGTTCTTACTACAAAAATTAATTCAAAGAGTTTAAAATTCCATTTTTTCCCTTGGCTGATACTTTCACATATGTACTTTGTGTGCAGGATCCTAGTTGTGATCAATTCCTAACTTGAAACTTTTTTTTTTTGATAATGATGATGATGACAATGATTGATAGATTGGCTACAGACACTCCTGTCATTCTATAAATAGGCATGGCCTTATTTCTTCTGCTCCATTCTATAGAGTTTCTCCCTTTCTTTGTCTTACTGATTTAGCTAGAAGATCCACCATAGTTTTGGGGAAGGTTTGTTTATTAAATAAGTATTTACCTTGTTATTGTTCATAGGAAGTAAGGGTCTTATTTCCTTTAGTTAAATATGCTGATTTTTTGTAGTGCTTTGGTAAATGCAGTTTATAAGATTGAGAAACTCCCCCAAATGGATGCCTTATTAACTGAGAATTTTGGACTAAGGAGCATATATTGTTCAATAATTTTGGTGTGTAAGTCTATAATGGTCATAACTTTTCCCTTTTAATGTGTTTATGTCATAGACAACACTCAGTTTTTCTAAATTTTATGACAGTTTTGTATTCCTGAAATTAACATACATTGTGATGGTGAATAGTGGATTGCATCTATTATGTAAAGAACTGTTCTCAGGTTTGTTCAACAGAGGGTAAATTGGCTGTTGAACATGAGATAAGGCCTTATGTCAGAGAGTTCCTGCTGAACTTGGAGAGGTCACATTTACGAAGCTTTATTATCTCTCCATCCTGCCACTGTACCATAGGATGTAAGTGATCACTGTTACATAGGAAACAACACCAGATGATTGTGTAGTTATATAACATGATATATTTCTGAGAAATTTCATAGAACTTCTTAGTTGTGTGTATATATACATATACAGTGCATATATATACATATATATATATATATATAGTTAATTCTCTCTTAAAATTAATTTAGAGAGAATGGAGATAATATTAAAGTCAAATATCTACCAGGTTTTGCAAGTTTTATCTGCAAGGAAATAACCAAACTCACAGAGAAAACATAAACGTAGTAGAAATCAAAGAAGTTACAGAATGGCTAGAGCAGATCAAACTTTACTTATTTTTTCCCTGGGTATGAGAAATAATCAAGACATAAAGTGTGGTAAATAATCTACTGTAAGGAAGTGGTCAAACTTTTTGTATGATTACATAATGACATTCTGTCTTATCTTTACCTACTCTATGGCCAGTAGTACCTACTAGGCATGGGGTGGGAGAATCTGAATTGCTTTCTACCACCCTGTAGATATACAATTGTCTATAGACAAGTGAAAGACTCACTAACCAATCTTCTTGACAGAAAAAGTTTTATCCCTAGGCTAAAACAGCTGATAATTTATAAAGTTGCACAAGTTATTCTTGTGATTCTTATACATCTCTATCCAACAGAATATAGCTGTGGATATACACAGTCATATTGTGTAAGTAAATATGTCACCTTGGCTGTGCTCATGTGTAGTGGGAGTAAATCTACAGAAAGAGTACTTCTACTTCATGTCGGCAGATAATAAATAAACCATGATGTCAGAGGTAGATCACTTCATAAAATGCTGGGATACAGAGAGCAGAAATGATACATTCAATTTTAAAGCTCACATTCAAACCAGGCTTGAGCATAATAAGCGTAAAACTTCCACATGCAGTTTGAAAACAATTTGGCTCATACAAGCTACCTCTATTTTGATACCCTCGCCTGGAAAAGTCAGAATCTCTGTAACTTTGGGCTTCAGGTATTATTTACTAGGTAATACCTCCGGGTTTGAACTGCTGTTTTATATACACTAATATATCATATATAGTAATACTTTTAAATTGAAATTAGCTTGTTCTCCCATACAACATACCCCAACTAGTTTTCCCTTCCTTTCCCCCCAAGAACCACTCCCCTCTATTTTCCTTCAGAAAAGTGCAGGCCTCTAAGAGATCAAAAGCAAACATGAGAAACAACATGCATTAATACAAGGTGAAAGCTCTAACACTAAAGTTGGATAAAACAACCCAATGGGAGGAAATGAGGCCCAAGAGCTTGCCAAAGAGCCATAGATACACTCACTTTCAAAAAATACCAACCAAATAGATGCTGCACAGAGGACCTGGTGGAGATCCATGCAGGCCATGTGCTTGCTACTCAATCTCTGGAAGGCTGTATGAGCCCTGATTCTGTTGGCCATGTTCTCTTCATGTACTTTATCCATCTCCTCTGTGTCCTTTGGGTAGATGTCCCAGAGTGGAGTAGCTGCATCTTAAGGTAGATTGATTTCAAATTTTCTGAAGAACTGCCATGCTGATTTCCATAGAGGCTGTACAGTTTACAATTCCAAGAGTGATAGAAGAGTTCTCCCCATGCTCAACATCCTTGGCAGCATGAGCTGTCACTTATGTTATTGATTTTAGTCATCCTGCCAGGTGTAAGACAAATCTCAAAGTAGTCTTGATTTGCATTTCACTGAGGACTAAGGATGTCCATTTGCTCCTTATCTTTTCAATATGGTACTTGATGTTTTAGCTAGGACAATAAAACAACCAGAGGAGATCAAGGAGATAAAAATTGGAAAGGAAGAAGTCAAATTATGATTATTTGCAGATGATATGGTATTATACATAAATGACCCTAAAAATTCCATCAGGAACTCCTAAACCTGATAAGCCCTTTCAGCAAAGTAACTGGATACACAATTGACTAAAAGAAAAAAAAAAACAGTAGCCCTCCTATATTCAAATGATAGACTGAGAAATAAGCCAGGGAACCAACACCCTTCATAATAGCTTCACATAGTACTAATACTTTTATAGGCGGAAACTGATGCGGACAGGTGGAATCTAAGAATTGAAAAATTCAAATTTGTAAGTATTGAGTAACTCAGATTTTTAAATAAAATAATATTCATAATGGAGTTCTATATAATAATTTCTAAAGAAACTTGTGTTGTATTCCATTGGAAATGTACACAATTCAAGCATCAGTGTTGAAATACTGAATAAATATGATTGCGGTGAACACCATTTCAGCCTAAAAGTTTAGGTTAACTGAGTGTAGGACAAGAAACATTGTTACAAGTTTCTGAAGGTGGGAAACTTTAAACTTCTTTTTCTTCCCTTGTGCATTATCATGCATACACAAGCTCCGTGACAGATATTTAAACAATTTTTTATATTCATTTTACATACCAATCCCAGTTTCCCCTTCTTTCCCTCTGCCCACTTCCCCCACTTTCTCTCCCCCCACTCCCCCATCTACTCCTCAGAGATGGTAACTCTTCCCATGGGGAGCCATCACAGTTTATTTTTTTCTTAATGAAACCCAGCAGCAGAACTGCAGTATTTGACACCTCTCTGAATTCACTCAACTGTATATTCCTAAACACAACACAAATTCCTAGTGACTGAAATAAACACTATAACCAGAAGCAACACAGTGTAGCAAGTGCTTTCTTTTGGTTTATACTCCCAGGAAATAATCTCTCACCAGGAGAAGTCAGAGTGGGAACTCAAGGTAGGAACAGATGCAGATGAGGACTTGCTCCCTCTGGCTCATGCTCAGTCAGGTTTCTTAAAGAATCCAGGATCACCTCCATGGGCATGACACCACCAACTCTGGGCTGGACCCTACCAAATCAACTAGCAATCAAGTCAATCTCCAGAAGACATAGCCACTAAACTATAAACAACTGAGGTGAGTTACTCTCAAAGTTGTCTCTCCCCAGACTTTCCCTATGCCAGTAAGAGTAACAAAGATTTCTCAAAACCCTATTTAGTATTCAGGCACATTTTAAATTATTTCAAAGATTTGAAGACTTTTGGTTGGTTAATTGTTTCATTGGTGTCAAATAATATTTTTAAATAACTTTCTTTTTACAAGTATTTATTGAGCATTTGTGCATGCTCTGACCAGCACATGGAAGTTATATATGACAGACTGCAAGAACTGGTTCAGCAGCACACATTAAAATTGGAATGCTACAGAGAAGATTCTGTAAGGGTGTGTGCAAGGATGACACACAAATTCATGAAATGTTCCATTTTTTTTTTTTTTTTGGTTTTTCGAGACAGGGTTTCTCTGTAGCTTTGGTGCCTGTCCTGGAACTAGCTCTTATAGACCAGGCTGGCCTCGAACTCCCAGAGATCTGCCTGCCTCTGCCTCCCGAGTGCTGGGATTAAAGGCGTGCGCCACCACCGCCCGGCTAATGTTCCATATTTTTATAAGGCAACAAAACTAGATTAAATGGATACAATTTGGAAAGAGAGAAGTCAAACTTTCACTATTTGCAGATGATATGAGAGTATACATAAGTGACCCCGAGAATTCTACTAGGGAACTCCAACAACTGATAAACACCTTCAGTGATGTGGCTGGATATAAAATAAACTAAAAAAAAAAAAAAAAAAAAAAAAAAAGCATTAGCCCATTGACCAATGTTTCTCCCCTGCCTGATCCCACAGTTGTTCAGTCCCAAATAAACACACAGAGGCCTACATTAATCATAAACTGATTGGCCTAGTATCTCAGGCTTCTTATTATCTCTTATAACTTATATTAGCCCATAATTCTTGTTTGTGTTAGCCACGTGGCTTTGTTCCTTTTTTGGCGAGGAAGTCACATTTTGCTTGCTCTGTATGTGACTTCCTCTCTGTCTGGGTGACAACTGCAAACTGAAACTTTCCTCTTCCCAGAATTCATGTTGCCCTGCCTCTACTTCCTGCCTGGCTGCTGGCCAATCATCATTTTTTAAAATACAAGTGATAGGGGACAGATCATTGTCTCAGAGCAGTAGCCTCCCTATATATAAATGATAAATAGGCTGAGAAAAAAATGAGAGGAACAACAAACACCCTTTAAAATAGCCAAAAATTATATAAAATATCTTGGATTAATGCTAACCAAACAAGTGCAAAGCCTATATGACAAGAATTTCAAGTCTTTGATGAAAGAAATTGGGGAAGAGATCAGAAAATGGAAAGATCTTCCATGCTCATGATTCAGTAGGATTAACATATTAAAAATAGCATTCTTACCAAAAGCAGTCTACAGATTCAATGCAATTCCCATCAAAATCCCAATACAGTTCTTCACAAACATCAAAAGAACACTACTTAACTTCATATGGGGAAACAAGACAACCAGAATAGTTAAAACAATCTAGTACAATAAAGAAACGTCCAGAGGCATCACTATTCCTGATTTCAAGTTCTACTATAGAACTGTAGTAATAAAAAGTTTGACATAAAAACAGACATGTGGATCAATGAAATCAAATTGAAGATTCTGACATAAATCCATACACCTGTGAACACCTGATTGTCCATAAAGAGTCCAAAAATATACAATGGAAAAGAGAAAACATCTTCAACAAATGGTGCTGGCATAACTAGATGGTGGCAAGTAGAAGACTGCAAATAAATCCATATCTGTCACCTTGCACAAAACTCAAGTCCAAGTGAATTAAAGACCTCAGCATAAATCCAGTTATATTGAACTTGCTAGAAAAGAAAGTGGGAAGCAGCCTTGAATGCACTGGCACAGGAGACTACTTCCTGAATATAACACCAGCAGCACAGACACTGAGATTGACAATTAATAAATGAGACCTCCTAAAACTGAAAAGCTTCTGTAAGGCAAAGGACAGTGCCAATAAGACAAAATGACTATGTACAAAATGGAAAAAGACCTTCACTAAACTCACATCCGACAAACAACTGATATCCAAAATATACAAAGATTTCAAGATACTAGATATCAAAATATCAAACAATCCCATTTAAAAAATGGGGTAGATATTTAAACAGAGAGTTCTCAACATCTCAAATGGCCAAGATACACTTAAGAATTGTTCAATATTCTTAGCTATTAAGTAAATGCAAATCAAAACAATTCTAAGATACCATGTTGCAACTGTCAGAATGGCTAATCAAAAACACTGATGACAGCTCATGCTGGACATGATGTGGAGTAAAGGAAACACACCTCCACTGCTGGTGGGAGTGTAAACTTGTTCAGCCACTTTGGAAATCAGTATAGTTGTTTCTCAAAAAATTGGGAATACACCTACCTCAGGATCAAGCAATACTACTCTTGGGGATATATACAAAAGATGCTCAATTATACTACAAAAGCATTTGTTCAACTATGTTCATAGCAGCATTATTTTGATAGCCAGAACTTGGAAACAACCTAGATGCCCCTCAACAGAAGAATGGATAAAGAAATTGTGGCACATCTACATATTAGAGTACTACTCAGCAGTAAAAAACCAATGACATCTTGAATTTTGCATGCAAATGGATGGAATTAGAAAACACTATCCTGAGTGAGGTAACCCAGACCCAAAAAAATGAATATCGTATGTAATCACTCATAAGTAGATTCTAGCCATAAACAAAGGACATTGAGTCTATAGTTTGAGATCCTAGAGAAACTAACTTATAAGGTGAACCCAAGGAAAAACATATATTCACCCAGAAATTGGAAGCAGACAAGATTGGCTGACAAAATTTGGGAACATGGGGTTGGGGGTAGAAGGAAGGGGAAAAGAGGAAGAGGAGGGGAGGATTGGGGAAAGCTTGAGGGAATGGGATAGTTGAGATGAAAGAAGGACAGATATGAGAGCTAAGAAAGAGATATTTTGATTGAGGGAACCTTTTTGGGGTTAGTGAGAAACCTGGCTCTAGGAAAATTCCCAGGAATCCACAAGGATGACCCCAGCTAAGACCCTAAGCAATAGAGGAGAGGGTGCCCGAACTCGCCT
The DNA here is from genome assembly GCF_950005125.1 of Chionomys nivalis. Taxonomy (NCBI): domain Eukaryota; kingdom Metazoa; phylum Chordata; class Mammalia; order Rodentia; family Cricetidae; genus Chionomys; species Chionomys nivalis. The sequence continues at coordinate 186,567,722 of NC_080086.1, read as the reverse complement.
TGCCCTGTAGTCAGGCTGTTGATTTTCTTAAATATCACCATAGAGCAACAACAAATGGAGACAGAGTCAGAGAACCACGTTGGAGCACTGGACTGAGCTCCCAAGGTCCAGTCAAAGAGTGGAAGGAGTGAAATTATGAGCAAGGAGGTCAGGACCATGAGGGGTTCACCCACTGAGACAATGTGTCTGAGCTAATGGAAGCTCACCAACTCCAACTGGACTGGGAATGAACAAGAATGGGATCAAACTAGTCCCTCTGAATGTGGTTGACAGTTGGGGCAGACTGTGTGTCCAATGACAACGGCACTGGGATTTGTCTCTACTGAATGTACTGACTTTTTGGGATCCTATTTTCTTTGGACGTATACCTTGCTCAACTTAGATGTAGTGGGGAGAGCCTTGGACTTTCCACAGGGCAGGGTGCCTTGCCCTCTCTTAAGATTAGAGAGCGGTGTGTGGAGGGAGTGGGGGGGAGACGGGGAGGAGGGGAGGAAGTGGGAATTTGTATTGGTATTTTTTTTTTAAAGAAAAGAAATTTGGGAATCAATTTACCTCAAGACCCAGCAATACCATTCCTGGGCATTTACCCAAAGAATGTTCAATCATACTACAAGGACACATGCTCAACAATGTTCATAGTGGCATCATTTGTAATCGCCATAACCTGGAAACAACCTAGATGCCCCTCCACCAAAGAATGGAAAAAGAAAATGTGGTACATTTACATAATGAAGTATTGCTCTGTTGTAAAAATATAATAACACCATGAAATTTTCAGGTAAATGAATAGCACTAGAAAAGAAAAAATCACCTTGAGTGTGGTAATCCAGACCCAGAAAGACAAGCACAGTATGTACTTTCTCATAAGTGGATATTAGATGTACAGCAAAGGATAACCAGGCTATAATCCTCACCCCACAGAGAAGCTAGGTAACAAAGAGGACCCTAAGAGGGACACATGTATCTCCCAGGGAGGAAGAAATAGAATGCCCTAGGTAAACTCGGGGTGAGGGGAAGAAAAGAAGGGATGGGGGATGGGAACATGAGGAATCGATATGGTCGAGTTGGAGGTGAGATAGAGGGAGAGAGTCATGAAAGACATATCTTGATAAAGGGGCCGTTATGGGGTTAGGGAGAAACCTGGTTCCAGGGAAACTCCCAGGATCCCACAAAGATAACCTCAGTTAAGACTCCTAGCAGTAGTGGAATAGGTACCTGAACTGGCCTTCCCCTGTAAACAAATTGGCAATTGGTGACTACCCTAATTGCCATCACCGAACCTTCATCCAGTAAGTGTTGGAAGTAGATTCAGGGATCCACAGCCAAGTATTTGGCCAAGATCTGGGAGTTCACCTGTAGAGAGGGAGGAGGGATTACCTGAACAAGAGGGCAGGTTAAGATCATGATGGGAGACCCATAGATACATCTGACCTGAGCTTGTGGGAGCTCACAAACTCGGGACCAATAGGTCATGGGGCCAACCTAGACCCTCTGAATGTGGGTGACAGTTGTGTAGCTTGGTCCTTTGTGGGGCCCATAGCAGTGGGACCAGGACCTGTCCCTGTCGTATGAGCAGGCTCTTTGGAACCTATTCCCTGTGGTTGGATGCTTTACCCACTGTTGATGCAAGGCGAAAGAATTTGGTTCTGCCTGAGCTTGATATGCTATGCTTTATTGACTCCTATGGGAGTCCTTCTGAATGCAGAAGGAGGTGGAGTGGATGGGGAGTTATAGAAAGAAGGTTGGAGGAGGGAACAGAAGAGGAGAGAGGGGAAACTGGCTGTTATGTAAAAAAAAAAGTTTCTACATGGATTACATGGATTTTGGAGATCAGATTGCAGGTTGTGAAGTTTAGTGGCCAGAATCTTTATTTGCTGGACAGTCTTACCAGACCATAATATTTTTTAATTAGCAGATTTTAATCCAATTAGTAGTTTATAGATGCTAGAGATGTCTGTGTATTGCATAGACACAACAGCGAAGACTGCAGTAGAGATGTTTTCTCTGTATCTTAAAGAATAACCTGCATTCTGATTACTGGAAGATCAGGGGTGACTTCAATATCCAATAATACCTAATGATCACTTTTGAAATACGATACTCATGCCAGAGAGTGCTGACAACTTTTCCATAGAAATTTCTTTAGATTTAGAAGAACCGGATAATTGAATGGTCATATTCTGTTTAAATTTGGTAGAAATTGATTAGTGTTGGTTACTAAAAACCAAAAAGTAAAAGCAACTTTTTTATTTTCCAGACTACTAGTGAATCAACAAGAAGAGAGTGAAGCTTCTTACTGAAGCCTTGGAGTTAAAAGCCATGGTCTCTCTGGGCTTCCCTCTGTCTTTGCAGGTGATACTAACCATAGTTGAAAGAAAATCCTTCAATCTTTCTCAGATAAATACATTTCAGTAATTATACATTGTTAAACTCTTAGTAAATTAAAGGTTTAATAATTTAAAAAATCCTTTTTATGATACTGTTGAAGTTCCAAATATTTATTTTACATTCAAGATTTTAGAGATAGCTGAACATTTAGGAGAGTATAGTCCACCATTTAATACGTTAAGAGAAATGAGCAACATATGCTAGGTCACAAAGCTAATTAACTGCACATCCAAGATTAATACCTGGATCCTCTGGGTACAGGTGAGAAAAATCCAGAGCTAGGATAAATGAGATGTCCTGGTAAGCATATCGCCAATCTAAAACCACACGTTATTTTTACTTTTAGATTTTCAGTGATCTTTTCCAGATATCATTTGTTTACTATAAATTAGACAATTAATATTGGACAAACACAAACCCTTTGATTCCAGACAGGTACAGCTCTAAACAAATATTAAGACTTAAAAGTTAATTCTCATATTTAAGAATTCCTGGGTATGAGCAATATTTTGGCATGAGAATTTAGATGGTTGTCTTTTTGTTTGTTTGATTGTTTTAAGGAAAATTTCATAAGCATGGGTTACACAGCATCTGAATTTGAGTATTATAATGTTAGCATGCCTTATGATTTTCAGTTAGTGTGATGACATGGAGTAAAAGCATATCATTAAGTATTTATTCATTCTTTGCTCACATCCAAAGTCTTGCTATTTCTTGACTCTTGTGGAAAAAAGATTCTCCAGACAAGAATTTACAAATACTTGTGTGGAAGTAGTTTCAACTCTCTTATATAAATAAATGGTGGTCAAATTGCCAAGCATATGAGAAAGTCTGTTAGTCTTTATGTGAAATCACTAACAATTCTCTGAGGTATAATTTTATTGAATAGTAGAAGAGTTTGAATTGTTTGGTATCTTCAACCAGGTAATTAATCTTTAATTAACAGATATCACCAGGCATTTTAGTGATTTTAATGAATGTAAACATTCATTCATTTTCAAAATTATTTAAGATTTTCTAGACATTCTGTATCACCATCAAAACTGAGAATTGGGCCATCAAGTCCACAAAATTCTTATGATCTTATGAAGATTAAATGGAATCTATAGATCATTTTAAAGAAAATTGTTCAATGTTATGTATTATGAAATATGTATTTAAACATAAAATTAGCTTTTCAACCTTAAAAATTATTTAATTATTTATTTTCTACATACCAATCCCAGGTCGCCCTCCTTCCTCTCCTCTTGCTCCTCCCCTTACTCCCACCCCACCAACATCCACTCCTCAGAGAGGTAAAGGCCTCCCTTGGGAAGTCAATTAAGTCTGTCCCATCACCTTCTTGAGACAGGACCAAGGCTTTCTCCCTCCCTTTGCCTAGGCTAAGCAAGGTATCTCTCCTTAGAGAATGAGCTGCACAAACTCAGTTCATGCATTAGAGTTAGATCCTGGTCCCATTGCCAAAGTGGCCCCATATAATGCCCAAGCCACACCATTGTCACCTTTATTCAGGAGGCCTCATTTCAGTCCTATGCAGTTTCTCCAGTGGTCAGTGGGTATCAGTGATCTTCCACTAGTTCAGTTCAGCTGATTCTGTGGGTTTTCCCGTGTGGTCTTGACCCCTTTGTTCATATTACCGCTTGTCTTTTTATTTTATCTTTTACCTTATTTTTCAGTTGAGTTGCATAACAGCAGCAAAATTGATCACAAAGAAGAGGTTTGCCACAAGTCCCTAGTTTATTATGTGCATTGCCTTTCAGAATGGAATGCTTTTTATTACAGTGGTACTACAATTGAACCAAAGTTCTGTGAAGATTCTTTCTTATTTCTACACTTTTGCCTTTTCACAAATGTCTCTCTGATGGTTAAAACTATACAATGTATAGACTTTTCTATTACTTTTATTTTAATGTCTAATGGTTCATGAATAATGTGCATAAAAATTGTTTGGGCCAGTGTGGTGGTTCATGGGACAACTTAGGATACTCTTTTCTCAAAATAACAATAATAATTATCATAATCATTCTTATGAATACTTATGTAAGACTAATGTCTTATATCAGATAGTTTATTTTTTTTTCAAAGTAGTACGTTTTCATTACAGTTTTGGTAATTTAGATCTTTCAAAGAACTTTTTTATTTCATGCTGAATAAAGACCAAAGACAAATCTTGTCAGTGTTATAAATTTTACATAAGATGTTCTGTTGCTAGAGTAAAAATGTCAGCTAGAAGTTTGTCAACTATGCTTATTTTTTATCCTAAAGCTCAAGTTTTGGATTCCTTTCCTTTAGCACCTTTTATTTCAAGGCACTTTGCTCTTATCTTTCATTAGTTCCTTTCCTCAATTATCTCATTTATCTGACTTTTGCACAGTAGAACCTTAGAGTTTAATGTGAGGTTGTGCTCCATTTGAAATACAGATATTTAGATGTATGAAGTTGTCCCTATCATTACCTTATATAATTTCCACAAACACTGATGTATATTTTCTTGTCAATCAGCTTAAGATGTTTCTGGTTGTCTTTGAAACTGTTTTGATTCATGGGCTGTTTAGAAACTCATTGTTTATGTTTTCAGGTTTTTAAAGGATTTTTCGAGATATCTATTTAAACATTTATATGTATATATGCATATATATGTGTATATATCCATATATACTATTTCAAAAAAGAAAATTATACAAAAATTTAAGGAAGGAAGAAACTTGAGGACAAGCAAACTGTAAATCTCGGCAATGGCCCACAGGAGAAAAATTGAGAGGAGAAAGAAAAAGGACTTGTTTAAGTAGGCATGGAGATCAACCACGTGGCACGCGGGCAGCTTCATAGTGGTGAAGGGGGATTTAGGTAAAAATTTAGGAAGCCCAAACTCCTAGTAAAAGCATGTGTAAGTTTCAGCAAGCATCCAAAAGAAAGAGACAGAGGAAAAAAAAAAAAAGAAAGTTGCAATTTTCTGAGTCAGAATTCCAAAAAGTGGGATCACCAGCTATACGTACCTCAGGCCAGCTTGTAGGAACTGTTCTGGGGGCAGAAATCCTGAGAAAGAAAGTTCCATTCGATTAAAGGAATAATTATTCCACCCGTCTCTTCAGTGTGGTTTAATATGAGCACACCTTCCAAGGAATGGTTCTGCCTTCCTGTACTGACTTCTAAATAAAGTCTGTGGGGAGGGAATACTTGTCTACATTTTTTTTTTGAATTGTATGCAGGGAGTGTTTTCATCGCCTTATTACTTATTTAGATCAGTTGTGTAAAGCCTCATGGCTTCATGAACAAATTTTATTTTGGGGGGGTCTGAGTAAAATATTCTTTAATTGATGTTATTGCCAGAATTGTTCCAGTTTGGATCATGAAGAACTCTTTGACTTTGTTCCCATGACCTTTCCGGGCCTCTTCCTTGTACTTTCTAGTTCTCTCTTGCTTTCTGGCACCACAAGAAGCTTTCACCACATTTAATGTTCGTCTTTTCTCCAATTCTAGGAACAGGCATTTCTCTTTGGAAGTCTTTTTCCTATTAAAGGGAGATGTTCTTGAGAGCCAAAATGGTGGCACTGGAATGTTCATTCTTGAGAACTTTTTCCACATAACTTCAGTTTAAATCATTTCTATTGATATGATTTCAATTTTTGTATTTTTTATTCTGTTTCCAATTTTCTAAGACATTAGCGAAAATTTTCATTCCATGTACTTTTTAATCACTGTTTTACTTTCCTCAATGTGATTGTATATTCCTATAAGTCTCTGACTTATTTTATGGAAGATTCATCTAACTTTTGTTTTTCCAATTCTATTTTAATTGGCATTTCTAAGTCTCTTTCTGTGGACTGTCCCTTCTGCCTCTGCATATATTTTGCTTTCTTATTCTCTTAATCTGTTTGATATTATACAGAATACATTAGGAATATTGTATTGTTAAAAGCATGTATTTTCTTAACTTTCTCTAAAGATATAAATATGACTTTTGCTGGAAGTTAAGTCACTTGCAGATTAACTTGAATTTTTCTTTTTAAATTTTGTAAAAGTGGATCCTTTATTTTGGCATTTGTTTTCTGCATTGGTATTCTTTAGAGGGAGTTCCAGTAAATGCCATAGTGTTCAGGAAGATCCCTGCATAACTTGACTGATACTTGGAAAGCTCTGAGCTTTGAATTCTGGAAAAAGGCTGATATATTGCTCATTACCAACTGTTTATTCTCTGTCTGGCTTTGCATGATTCTCAGGTGATATGAATATCTTACTATTAAGAATAAGATTCAAAGACAGTCCTCTACATATTTGGGAATCTCCATATAGCTCTGCGTTTTCTCTTAATTCTCCTCCACAAATGCCAAGTTCCTCATATTCTTCAAATATAAATCCCTGTCTCCTCCTCAGCTCAGCTGGATTGTGGTGCTGTTTGAATTTTTCTCTCTGCATCATTTTGAGAAACATGATTTCAGATCAGAGATGTTATATAGGGCTATTTTCCACTTATTTTCTTTCCTTTATTGTTAACAGTATTGCAGAGTTCTATTGTTAATTCCTAATAATAATCGTTTTTGTTTATTTTTAGTAGTTATTTTTAGAGAAGAGTACCAGATATCAAATAAATTATGAAAGCTGGAACCGAAAGAAATTTTTAACAAAGACAAATATTTGGTTACTTAATTTTAAAATTATTATTTCATTTTTAAAGGAATTTTCTATTTTTATGAACTTCATTTGTTTAGAGTCAGGTAAGTAGACACATGAGAAAATGATGCTATAATGTAACAGACAGAAAAGCAAACCCTAATACAGATAGGCTTAGATTTATATATAAATGTATATATGCATATGTATGCATGTGTATATATAAACAGTTTCTGACTGATTAACTGTGCTTAGTGTCCTTTGATAATTTGGAATATAAAATGAACTGAAGCTGATGTCCATAATTCATAGGTTTATCAAAAGCATACAAATAAATCAGTACTCTAAAATAATCAAGAAACCTTAATCACTGGCTTCTGTCTCTCCTGATCTCTGTCTGTTTTTCTTATGCACACACACATGGAGAGAGAGAGAGAGAGAGAGAAACATGTATGTACAAACACATAGGTGTGCGCATAAATGCATACACACGTGCACACACATGCACACACATACAACACAAACACTTCTTACTTTTCTTGATAAACTGCCATGTTTTTTTTTCACTTTATCGAAACCCAGCTATTTCTTAGGTAAAACTGAATGCCAACAGCTTTTAAAACATGGTATTTTAAGCCAAAAAGTTAAGCTGTGGGAGTTCAGGAAAACTTGCTTTAGAGTTATAATTGCTTTCAAAAACATTTTCTCGGACTTGAATGTCACCAAAGGAATAGAAATGAAGAGAAAAAGTAGACTATGATCCTGAAAGCATTTAAGTAAGGGGGAAAAGGAGGGGGGACATTTCTGGTTTGAGTAGTAAACCTTTCAGTTTCTCTAATTTGGCCTTTGTGTCCCCCTTCCACACTTCTGCTTGTAATATACCATTAGTTAAGAACCAGAATTGTGATTATAGGTGCTGAAAACAAAGGGGAAACCCCCAAAGCCTGTTTGGCGATAGTTTAATTGATTCTGTGGCTGTCCTTTAGCACACCGTGGAATGGCAGGGAAGTCTGGCCTGTTAAATGATGATGTGGTGTCAGGGGAGCCCTGGTCCAATTTTTCACTAGAACGCAGCCTCTCATCTTTGTCTGACCTTCTACTCCACTTGGCACTGTCAATGTCAGAGGAAGTGTCATTATTTGAACACTAGCATCTTCCAGTAGAAACGATACCATGTTTATTTTTAAGAATGTCAGCCGCTGTACATTTAGAATCATTTTCTGGGTTAGCTGAAACATATTTGACTGGCCTGAAAGCAAAACTCTTTTTCAGTGTTAAGCTCACAGACTCAAGATAGAAATGACCAGAAAAGGGTTACCCCATCTAGTCTCCAGCCTTCAGGACACAGACAAGCTTCTCCAGCTGGCTTCTTAGGGCTTCCTATGAAGTATATCCCATAACTACTTGACTATTTTGGGAGGATTCAGTCATGCTGAATGAGTTTTTCATACTGCTAGCTTGCTTTCTTAAAAATATTTATTACCTAAACATTTTGTTGACAAATACATATACAACTGTTTTGATCTGTAGCCCCAAAATTATATTCACTGATCCCATTTTGAAGTTGGCAGCATTCTAGGGAAGGAACTGTCAAAGCATTTTCTGTAAAGGGCAGGAAGCCCGTCCGCACTACTATGTTGAGAATCATCCCACGATTGAATAAAACCACCATTGTCACACAAACTCTGCCAAACAGAATAAGAAATGTAGGTGACCCCCGTGAAAGGGTCAATTTATCTCTAAAGTGGTTATGAGAACAGTTGCTTAAACGTAGAAGATGGTTGATGCCCATTTTTCTTTGTTGATAAACACACTGTTGGGAGACATAGTTGTATATGAGTTTTTCAGCGCTACACAGTTGCATAGAATGGAATAATTCCTTAGAAAGAGATAAAAATGCCTTTTATGCTGGACCTATCTCTTTGGAAATCTTTTAACTGTTCCAGACTTACGCATCTTTGGTTAGGCTAAAGCTCTTTGTCGTTGAACTCCCGGTCAAGCCTTCAGCTGTTCACATTCCAACAAGGGACAAGTGGGTCTTTTCTTCTAGCAAAACAGTGATGAAAACGGACGTAGATCACCCAAATTTAGCTCCTGACTCCACCCCACAGGCTACAGGATGCAATGCTAATTAATATTGAAGCTCATCTTCCTTTGCTTTTTCTATTTCTGAATAACACTGTTTTGTCAAAAAGCCTGCATAATTCATGCTTTTCTTAGTGGTCCTAACCTTTACAAATCATGGTGGACAGATCTTCTGGGCTGTACTTCTAGGACAGATACTATGAAATCATTTACTATTCTCCATATAGTGTGCCTCTCCCTGAAGATGATAATAGGTGCTACTTTCTCAACACATATTTTCTTTCTACAGTCACTTGTAATATAGAGTATCTATGTAAAGTCACAGATCCTTTCATATGTAAGCTCAGATTGAATAATGGTTTGTTGCCAAGCTGATTGCTAACCTGTCATGCCCAAACACTGAATTGCTAATGTTCCTTTTGGAATAATTCATTATCAACATGTTCTTTTTTTCTTTAAGAACTTTTGGTTCAAGATATATTAAAAAACATCACTCAAGAAACACTAAAAAAATTCTATTGTAAATTTTATTTAAAAAATTCTAAATTATTATATTATAGTCAGTTATAGTATTTTACAATTAGTAAAGCTTTAAAAACAAACTTATATAAAATTAAATAAAATAAATCACGAAATAGAAATTTGTTAATAATAACTATTCATAATATTATTTGCTAAATATTTTTTAGAAAAAATGATCTTTCTTTTCCCTTTTTATGTCATAAATTTTGCTGTTTTGAGGAATGCTTTGAGTCATGAAAACTTTTGTCTAAGAATTTATGAGTGAAAATAAATCTATGTTGAGTCATTGTCAGTGGGGAAATGTGTGCAGTAGTGCACATTAAGGCTTGTCTCTCATCTATTTCCTCTGAGTAATGAGAATTGTTTTGCTTAAGAATAATAAATTGATAGATAATTAGCCAAGCAATGGTGGCTCACACCTTTAATCCCAGCACTCGGGAGGCAGAGGCAGGTGGATCTCTGTGAGTTCGAGGCCATCCTGGTATACAAGAGCTAGTTCCAGGACAGGTTCTAAAACTACATTGAAACACTGTCTGAAAAACCAAAAAAAAAAAAAAAAGAATAATAAATTGATAGATAATTATTATATATTTTCATGGAGTCTAGTATAATATTTGAATTATGTCCATAATGTGAATGACTAAATCAGATCAATTAAAAAATACTATTTTTTATTTAAAAAATATATACCAGTTTTAAAAATACACTTAGTATGACTATTGTAGTCCATGTTCTGGGTTCTATGAAACTTATTCCTCCTAATGGACTCTGTCAAAATATAGTCAGTTCCTCCCTTTCTTACATCTGGTCCCTTCTCTCAGTCTCTGAATGCTACCATTACACACTATATGATTTCATCAATTTTAACTTCCAAATATCAGCAAGACCACACAGTATTTATCTTACTTTGTCTCCCTTCTTTCATTTAGTACGATGTTTTCAAGTTCTTCACTGTGGCTGTGTACACACATCCTTCATCCAGCCTAGCGATGATGGACATCTAGGTTGTGTTTATTATATCTTGGCTATTATGAAGAAGGCAACAGTGAACATGAGAGTGCAGACATCTAGACATCTTTCGAGCATAATGATTTCAATGTCTTTGGGAAATACATCAACACATCAACACTCTAGTTGGGACTTTAAATGATCTCAATACTTAGGTTTTAGACTGTAGAGTCAAGCTCATATAAATATATCAGCTGCAGCCTAGAGGAAGGATTTTGTCATGGGCTTGTGACCTTGAAAGGACTTAGCAGGTCATAGTCTATTCCTTCTACCCCTTTCATCCATGAGTTCGGTGTCTTTTCTCTGTTGAGTACTTCCATCATTCTATGTTTCATCAAGCACAATGAATCATCATAACCGATGGCTATGAACTGCAACTTCCAGCTGTGAGGTGAAATAAACATTTTCTCTTTATGTTAATTATCTCACTGTTTGTCACAGTAACAGAAAGTTAAGTAACGCATTCATGTTACATTTTGTTTTCTGTGGAAGTTCTGCTTTTTTTTCCATAATGACTGGACATCAGACTCTCACCTGTAGTGCATCATCTTTGGCACCTATTTTCCCTTATCTTTTCATTAACAGCCAATTAGCAGTTAGGAAGTCACTTCAGATTTTCACATTCATTTACATTTTTCTAATGATCAATAACAATGAACATTTCAATCATACATGCTGGTCACTTCTTTTACTAAGAAATCTGTAGTGGGTCCCTTGTATTCATTGAATCTGTTCTATTATCTTGATATTGAATCTATCGAATTCTTTCATCCTTTTCCACTTGGTCCCTGTCAGATGAATGAATGGTTTGCAAAAGTTCTCTTTTAGTCCATGCTATCTCTTCACTCCACTGGGGTTTGTGATGTGTGGAAGCTTTTTCGTTTGGGTTTCAGGTAATACCGTTTGCTTTGTGCTGTTTTCCATTGTACATTTGTTGCTTTGGGATCATTTAACTCTTTGCACAACTCAATGCTGTGGAATATTCACCTCATGTTTGTTCGAACAGTTGTATAGTTTCATGTCTTCTTCTTCAGTCGTGAATCCTTTCCGAGCCAGTATTTTCAATGGTGTGAGATGAAGATCTCATTTCATCATTCTATTTGCAGATATGCACTTTCCCAGTACTGGATAATAAACAGCAGCATGTTTTATGTTGTGTGTTCTTAGCTTCCTTGAAGAATATCAAGTAGCAATAGCTGTGTGAGGTTTTCTCTGGAGTCTCTATCCTGATCAATTGATCCATGGGTCTATCTATGCCAACATTGTGCTGTTTTTTTTTAAATCCAAGTATTGCCATAAATTTTAAAATCAGATGGCATGTTGCCTCCAATTTTGTTTGTATTTTTCAAGAGTTCTTTGGCTTTTCAGCCTTCTGTGGTTCCATGCAAATTTTATTGCTGTGTCTACAATTAAATTTGAAAGTAAGAACTTTATGGTATAAATTTTCATTTCGAGGATTTTTCATTAAGATGTAGGTTCTCATGATAAATTTTTATGCAATTGCTTTGTTCTAGGATCTTTGAAACAACATTTGCATTAAAAAGTATTTTGAAGAAACTGCATTAATAAGGATATTTATTTGTAACATTGAGGAAAGAATTTTAGAAATGTTTTTAGATGTAGTTAGATACAGTTTAAAACATGAAACATTATACATTTTTCATCTCACTTTAGACATTCTACCCGAATACACCATGTATGAGTCCCTGTGACATCCCAGAAATCACAGAACGAAAACTTCTGCCAATATGATGAAATAGAAGATCTTGATCCTAAGAAATTATGAATAGGCTTAACAGAAATCTATAAAACATTCCACCTAAACACTAAAGAATATGCACTCTTCTCAGCAACTCATGGAACCTTCTCTAAAAATGACTCAACAGATAGAAAAAAAAGAATAAACTCCAGTATCTTTTCTTAATTTTTTAAATTGATTTTATTGAGCTCTTCATTTTTCTCTGCTCCCCTCCCTGCTTCTCCCCTCCCCTTCAGCCCTCTCCCATGATCCCTATGCTCCCAATTTACTCAGGAGATCTTGTCTTTTTCTATTTCCCTAGTAGATTAGATCCATGTATGTCTTTCTTAGGGTCCTCATTGTTATCTAGGTACTCTGCGATTGTGATTTATAGGCTGGTATTCTTTGCTTTATGTTTAAAAACCACTTATGAGTGAGTACATATGATAATTATTTTTCTGGGCCTGGGTTACCTTACTCAATGTTTTCTAGCTCCATTCATTTGCCTGCAAATTTCAATATGGCGTTGTTTTTTCTTCTGCTGTGTGATACTCCATTGTGTAAATGTACCATATTTTCCTTGTTCATTCTTGGAAACAACCTTCCTCAAGACCAAGCGATACCACGTTTGGGTATATATTCAAAGAATGCTCAGTCGTGCCACAAGGACATGTACTCAACTATGTTTATAGCAGCATTGTTTGTTATAGCTAGAACCTGGAAACAACCTAAGTGCCCCTCCACCGAAGAATGGATAAGGAATACTCTTGTATCTTATTGGATCACTGTGGCTTAAAGTTAGAATTCAACAACAATACTCAACTTCATATTGAAAAACAAAAAAAACAGAATAGCTAAAACAATCCTGTATAATAAAGGAACTTCTGGAGACATCACCATACATAACTTCAAGCTCTACTATAGAGGTTTAGTAATAAAAATAGCTTGGTATTGGCATAAAAACAGACATGTAGACCAATTAATCGAATCTAAGACCCTGACATTAATGTATACACCTGTGAACACCTAATTTTTGACAAAGTAGTCAAAATGGTAAATGGAAAAATGAAAGTATCTTTAACGAATGGTGATGGCACAACTGGTGTCAACATGTAGAAGATGGCAAATAGATCCGTATCTGTCACCATGCACAAAACTCAAGTCCAAGTGGATAAAGGACCTCAACACAAATGCAGTTACATTGACCCTGATAAAAGAGAAAGTGGGAAGTAGACTTGAATGCATTGTCACAGGAGACCACTTCCTAAATATAACAGTAGAACAGACACTGAGAGCAAAAATCAAAAAGTGGGACCTCCTGAAACTGAAAAGCTCTATAAGGCAAAGGACATGGTAGATAAGATAAAACATCAGCATACAGAATGGAAAAAGATCTTCACCAAATCCACATTGGACACAGGTTTGATCTCTAAAAAATCAAGATATCAAAATACAAAATGATCCAATTAAGAAGTGGGGTAGAGAGCAAAACAGAATTCTCAGCAGAAGAATCTCAGATAGTCAAAGGATATTTAAGGAATTGCTCAACATCCTTAATCATCAGGGAAATGCAAATCAAAATGACTCCAAGATACCATCTTACACCAGTCAGAGTGGCTTAGATCAAAATACTGAGGATAACTTATATTGGAGAGGATGTGGAGTCAGGGGAACATCGCTAGTAGGAGTGCAAAATTGTGCAACCACTCTTGGGCATATTCCCAAAGTATACCACAGGGACTCTTGTTTGACAACGTTTATAGCAGCATTATTAATAATAGCTATAACCTGGGAACAACCTAGATGCTTCTTAACTGAAGAATGGATAAAGAAAATGTGGTACATTTATATGGAGTATTACTCAGTAGTTAAAAAAATAACAAAATCAAAACAATAACAAAAATAACAAAAAACAATAACAAAATCATGAAATGTGCAGGCGAATTGATGGAAGTAGAAAAAAACCCAACTATCATCATAGAGCCTTCATCAAGTAACTGATGGAACCAGATGCAAAGATCCACAACCAAGCATAAGATTGAACTCTGGGAGTCCAGTTGAAGAGAGGGGGGAGGGAATATACAAGCAAGGAAGGTCAAGATCATAATGGAGAAATCTACAGAGACAGCTGAATCAAGCTCATGGAAACTCAAAAGCTCTAGACTGACAGCTCTGGAGCCTCCATGGTACCCAACTGGGCCCTCCTTATGTGGGAGACAGTGGTGAAGCTTGGGCTATCTGAGGGGCCCCTGGCAGTAGGACCAGGATTTATGCCTGGTGCCTGAGGTAGCTTGTTGAAGACCATTCTCTATGGTGGGATGCCAAGCTCAACCTTAATGCAAGGGAAGGCCTTGGTCCTCCCTCAACTTAATGTGCTAGACTTTATTGGCTCTTTTTGGGAGCCCTTATGCCTTAGGAAAAGTGGATGGGGGTATTGGGGGAGGGGGCAAGGGGGCCGGGAGGAAGAGTGGGAGGGAGAACTGTGGTTGGAATGTAAAATGATAAAGGAAAATAAATTTAAAAAAAGAAATTGTGTGTAGACACACAATTTGTATCTGGTTTGTATCTGATAATTGATGGTAATCCATGGTGCGAACATGAAAAAGGAACACTAACTTTTCTTTACTCATTAAACAAAGTAACAAACAAGGAAGACTGTGGGTCTGATCCTTGTGGTAGAACAGGAATAGCTTTCTCTGCAGCTGCATTTGCTCGGGCCACTAAGGGGCCATGTAGAACACTGGATGAGGTCATTTACTAACAGATCCCCTGGCAACAGGAAAGAATTCAAAGGCTCCATAAAAAATTAACAATGTATAATCTACTCTTATTGGTAAGATGAAAACAAATCTATGATATCATATTTGGAATGCTGAGCTTTGCTGAAGTTTTGACACAAAGCATTCATTATGATATTAAAAATTAGTTAATTTATAAAATCTTATCTACTTCTGTTTTTAGCGTTTATTGGTAAGTTCTTGGCAGGTTTTGCATTTCTTCAAAAGTTATGGTAAGATAAATGAACTGAAAAAAACTATTAGTTGACCGTATTAAAATAAAAAACAAGAAAATGAATGTGTGTGTAGAAAGTTATACATTCTATCAAGAAAATATAATCACACATATAAGAATTTTAAAGACTATTATGTTTACATGTTTTGGGTATGTTTGTGTGTTTGTGTGTGGGGGTGCATGTGGGAGAGGAGAGGACAGTTTTGAGGACTAGGTTCTTTCCTTCCACCATATGGACCATGGGAATCAAACTCTGTCACTTTGGTGGCAGGCTTATTTACCTCCCAGGCTCTCTCGCTGTCCCTAATCATATAAGATTGGATACCAACTTAATGTGTTTCTTATTCCTGTTGTCTAATATGGAGGCTTGGAGGCAAATTTATAGTGGAACAAAGCTCTGAAAAGTTCTAAGCCATAGAGCTGTATCTGGTTGGCTTTTGGTGATCACCTTGAGGTGGTTCCTGATGTGATAAGAAAACAAATGGCGGGTGAAGACACTTGGGAACTCACAGAATATCTTGAGAGTTTCTGAGGGAAGTACTTTAATATCTTTATGAGGACATTAACCTCATGATTTTACGCCTCCCGAAAGCACCACTGTCTTTCCACACAGCCACATTGGCAACAAAATTTCAGCAAGTTTTGGTATAAACAAGCCAGTGTCAGGCCATACCAGGTACTATATAAAATGAGTTGACTATGTTTCCAGTTAGGGACCTCATTATTAGTTACTATATTTCAATGCCACCACAATAAAAAGACAAGAAATAGATTGTCCCCAAAAGAAAAGTACTGATCCTCTATTTTAATAATATTAATGAGTTCTGGGTCACCAAACTAATGCAATAGTTATACTGAGATTTTATTCCATCCACCACAACATTAGGTTGTACCTGAATGGCAGAGCTGTTTTCCTCTGTTAATATATTACAGATATCACCATACAACCAGATGAGAGAGAAATGCACTTTTCTCTAAGTTTCATATGAAAATCATGTGTGAATTTATGTAATGTCCATTAATTTTGTTGAAAAAAAATTAAAAATCTTCTCTTCCATAATACAATGTTAAAGTCACACTGGAATAGATATAATTATTTTCAGTAAAAATTTTAAATTTCACCTATCATTTTTGTGTGTGTGTGTGTAAAATGAAATACGATCATATCAGTCATCCATTTTCCTCATCTCGCTTCTCCAGGGTCCACTTCATATGGTCTCCTTCCTAATTTTATGTACTTTTTTTCTTTTCCTTTTTCTCTTTTGCTGGTAACTCAGTAAGTCTGGCCAATGCTGCCCATATGTACAGGAGTAGGAGGCTATACACTGGAGCAGTTGTTGCACTGTTGAAGAATATATTTTCCTTCCCTAGATGTTTATGCTCAGAATGTTGCCATTGTTAAAATTCACCTTAAATGCACAATTTTAGTGCTGATGAAATTGGTACCCGTAAAAAGATGAAATGATTCAGTTATTAAGAGCACTTGCTGCTCAGTCATGAAGTCCTCAGATCCCATTGGAGACTCACAAACACCTGCAACTATAGCTGCAAGGGATGCAATAACCCCTTCTGGCCTCTGTAGGCACGCACACACATACAAGTGCAGACACTTACACAGATGCATGTATACACAAACATGTAAATTTAAAAAAATCCTAAAAATATTATTGTATTTATGCTTATTGTAAAATTATCACTTCATCAATAATGAGGGAAACTGCTTCAATGTAAAACCACTCTGCACCATGTATCTTCACGTATGTTCTGTGTTCGTTCTTTGTGCTGTTTCCTTTTGCGATTTTTAATACAGTTTCAGACAACTTAGGCTAGCTTTCAAATATTGCTTCTCCATCTCTGTAGAGCTGAAAGTACATGCATACACCACCAAACCCGACTAACCTTTGCTTTCATTCCTTTTTTTTAATTTTTTTTATTATTTATTTATTTTATATTCTTTTTAATTAAAATTTCCACCTGCTCCCCGTTTCCCATTTCCCTCCCCCTCCTCCCACATATTGCCCCTCCCCCCACTCCCCTCTTTCTATCCCCACTCCTTTTCTCCTCCCCCCACTCCATTCCCCCTCCCTCTCGATACTGAAGAGTAGACCAAATTCCCTGCCCTGCAGGAAGACCAAGTTCCTCCTACTTCTATCTAGGTCCAAGAAGGTGAGCGTCCAAACAGGCTAAGCTCCCACAAAGCCAGTTCATGTATTAGGATCGAAACCTAGTGCCATTGTCCTTGGCTTCTCATCAGCCTTCATTGTCCGCCATGTTCAGAGAGTCCAGTTTCAACCCATGCTTATTCAGTCCCAGTCCAGCTGGCCTTGGTGGGCTCCCAATAGATCAGTTCCACTGTCACAGTGGGTGGGTGCACCCCTCGTGGTCCTGACTTCCTTGCTCATGTTCTCCCTCCTGCTGCTCCTCATTTGGACCCGGTTGGTGGGAATGCAAACTTGTGCAACCACTTTGGAAATCAGTGTGGCGATTTCTCAGGAAATTTGGGATCAACCTACCCCAAGATCCAGTAATACCACTCTTTGGAATATACCCAAGAGATGCCCTATCGTATGACAAAAGTATCTGTTCAACTATGTTCATAGCAGCATTGTTTATAATAGCCAGAACCTGGATACAACCTAGATGCCCTTCAATGGAGGAATGGATGAAGAAAGTGTGGAATATATACATATTAGAGTAATACTCAGCAGTAAAAACAATGACTTCTCGAATTTTGCATGCAAATAGATGGAAATAGAAAACACTATCCTGAGTGAGGTATCCCAGACCCAAAAAAAGGAACATGGAATGTACTCACTCATAATTGGTTTCTAGCCTTGAATAAAGGATATTGAGCATATAATTTGTGATCCTAGAGAAGCTAAATAAGAAAGTGAACCCAAAGAAAATCGTATAGTCATCCGCCTGGATAGGGGAAGTAGACAAGATTGCCGGGCAAAAACTGGGAACTTGCGGGTGAGGTGGCATGGGACTAAGGGGAAATGGGGTGAGAAATGTGAGAAGGGGAGGATGGGAGGAGCTTGGGGGATTGGGATGGTTGGGATATAGGAAGGGTGGATACGGGAGTAGCGAAGTATATATCCTAACTAAGGGAGCCATCTTAGGGTTGGCAAGAGACTTGACTCTAGAGGTGCTCGCAGGTGTCCAGGGAGATGTCCCCAGCTGGTACCTTGGGCAACTGAGGAGAGGGAACCTGAAATGACCCTATCCTATACTGATGAATATCTTGCATATCACCTTAGAACCTTCATCTGGCGATGGATCGAGATAGAGACAGAGACTCAATTTGGAGCAACGGTCTGAGCTCTTTGCTTTCATTCTTAAGATTTTCTAGTCATTTTCAGTCTATGAGAAGAATATGTTATTTTCCACAGCAATGAAATGTTTTATTTTTCATAGTAACTGTCTCCGAATTTTGCTTCCAGTGATGCTCTAATTCCAGTAGTTGTATAATATTGTACTTCATTAAAAACTAAATTTTGCATAGCTTTTACCATAGTCTTAAAGTGCTAAATTTATTAATGCAATTAATGTCATATTGAACAATCTGTAGATAACATTTTTTCTAGGATAAATTCCAAAGCTGAGTATGGCAAAGATCGCTGTGGCCCTCATCTGAGTGCTGCTTCTCTACCATCAAGTTATGTTACTATGACCTTTACCATGTGACTGATGAGATGAGGCATTTTGCAAATTTGTACAGCCTCATTCTGAGAGTCTGGATAACTAAATTGGGGCAATAATATGTGAGTTGACTGAACAGTTTTATAGTTGACTGTGCAGTTTTTAACCAGTATGAGCTTCACCTTGGTCTTTCTACTGTGAAGCTGGAAAGCCCTAAAGCGGGTCTTCTCTCAGCCTGCAGCCTCGTATGATTTGGAGGAGCAGACCAGCAATGGGGGCGAATCTGCAGCCTATCTGCATCCATTATGACCAGAAGGGTGGGATAGGGTTAGTTCTGTTCTGACAACTGAAGTGGATCGATGTTTGGCATTCCTATATAAAAGGCTGTAGTTACTGGAGTGATTATTGTACTGACATACTAAACTGCTTTCCAAAATACTTTACATAAATGTACATGAATTCCAGTCAAGTATGAATATATTAGTTTTTCTACATCTATTCTGAGTAAGGTAAGATGCTATAAATTTTAAGAAACTGGGAATTGTAAAGGAGGAAGCTCTTATAACCAGTTCATTACAGAACTTGTTTGGGTTGGGGCTACAGTTAGATGGTAGCTAGAATGCATTCCTTCCTCGACTGAGAAGAAAGAAAACACTTATGCCTATATGAAAGACAAAAACTGGAATCTTAGGAAGCATAGTTAGCTAGATAATGGTGGTGCATACCTTTAATCCCAGCACTTGGGAGGCAGAGGCAGACAGATCTCAGAGAGTTCATGGCCAGCCTTATCTATAAAGCTAGTGCCAGGACAGCCAGAGCTACACAGAGAAACCCTGTCCTGAAAAACCAAACAAAAAAGTGCAGTTAATAACTGCAAAGACTATTTCTAAGGGTATGTATGACCCTTTTCCTACAGTAACATCAATTTTGAAATTTAAATTAAAAAATACTTTCAAAAATGTCTACATGGTTACAACTCAGTTTACAACTGAAACTTAGAAGCTGACTACCAATATTGCTACTGTTCTTATTAACTGGATGGAGCAGATAAATCAGGCAAGGGAATTATCTTTCTCTTACTTTTAGTGCCTTCAATCAGATTAAAAAATGTATTCTTCATTATCATCTAGTTCATTCACAGCTTAGCAACCTCAGCATACATTAGGAAAATCAGTCTCTATGAAGGTCACATCCAAATTCACAAGTCTGTTCGAATCATTTGACTGATCAGCAGTCAAGTCATCCTAAAAGCCAGACGTCAGTCAAAAATGTGCCAGTCAAAATAAAAACTCGCAAGGATTTTTTTAAATTAAAACTGTGATATGACTTTTGGCTTTCTCATTTTGCTCTTTTTATTTTTTCATTCTTTGAAAATCTGTTTGATAGATGTACACTTTGCATACAATATTTACTGGTTATGTGTCCCAGTTGATGAGTCCAGGGAGTCAGCTACCACAGGCTTGACCATGATGCAAAGTAATCACCTTTCTCTTACTGGATATGTTCCCAATTGGTGCATTCTGGGAGTCAGCTACCACGGGCTTGACCATAATGCAGAATACTCACCTTTCTCTTACTTGTTATGTGTCTTGATTGATGAGTCCTGGAAATCAGCTACCACAGGCTTGACCATGATGAAGAACACTCACCTTTCTCTTACACCTTCTCGTTGTTTTTTTTTTTTTTTTTTTTTTTTTTTTTTGGTTTTTCGAGACAGGGTTTTTCTGTAGCTTTTCTGTAGCTTTGGTACCCGTCCCGGAACTAGCTCTTGTAGACCAGGCTGGCCTCGAACTTCCAGAAATCCGCCTGCCTCTGCCTCCTGAGTGCTGGGATTAAAGGCGTGCGCCACCACCGCCCGGCACACCTTCTCATTGTTCATCTTGATCATCACCAATCTGTTTTCTTTTTGGCTGTCTTGAGCATTGTATTAGATACAGACAGAATTACAATATATTTAGTCTTATCTTTTGGATTTCCTTATGGTAACATGCTTCTTTGTTAGACTCATCTATGTAGTTAACGAACGTTTTAAAACCTATAGTACATTGTCAGCATCTTTTGTCACTAGTTATCTTTTAACAATCCTATACAAGATGAAAATCTCTTAGCCATATTTACATATCTCCCCCTCATCATTCTCCCTGTGGGATGGAATTTCCAATAGGAACCACACGTCTTCATTGCAAAACCTTTTTCTAATGCTGGTCTGGTTTAATTCATTCTCTCATCGTACCAACCTAACAATGTCTATTTTTCAATGATGTTTTACTAGATTAAGTTTTGTTGTTGTTTTATCATTCACCAGATCTTGAATGGTACATATTTACTGACTTCTGTATGCTTAGCTTCTGCTAGAACTTTGGGTGTGTGTTTTTAAATGTCTTCATGCACATGAAGGTGGTTGCTTTTAAGGTCAAACACCTTTCAGAAATTTGGTTAAATGAGATTAGGAGTCTTTTTGTTGTTGTTGTTGTTGTTTTTTCAAAAACAGGGTTTCTATGTGTGTATATCCCAGGCTGCTGGCTGTCCTGTAGCTCACTCTGTGACCAGGCTGGCCTCGACCTCACAGAGATCCATCTGCCACTACCTCTCAAGCGTTGAGATTAAAGGCGTGCTCCACAACTGCTTAGCGAGATTAAGAGTCATTTTGCTCATGCCTGCTGACTTGTGGATGTAGAGGATTTGGATTTATGAAGGCCACTGTCTTGTCATGGGTGAAAATCTTTTAGCCATTATTCCTTCAAATTTCTTTCCTTTATCTCACAAATTAAGCACAATGCTCATTATTGTCTCAAAGAATATTAGTATTTGGTTAGTTTTTCCAAAGATTTTTCTTGTCACTCATTTACATCATTCGCATTGTTATTTTAAGAATTCAATGATCTTTCCTTCTGTCACACTGAACCTTCTTTGGTTGCTAATGTCATCCATTGCACTTTTCATTAAGACATTGGATTTTTTTATCTCAAAGAAAGTTTTTTTTTTTTTTCTTTCTATTTGGTTTTGTGCTAACCCAGTTTTTATTTTAAGAAACCCTTCTGAAGATATTTTCTTTGGACACTTTGTATTTTATGAGGTCTTCTTACTTATCTGATGAAAATATTGACTGCTGTCACTATCACTGTGTTAAGCCCCTGGGCTGTGGGCTCTTTTCTTTCGCAAGTCTTCCCCTAGCCAAAGGTAGTTTCTTATACAAATCTACATTTGAGGATTTAACCAGTATTAAGGAGCAAACCTCTAAAGAATTTAGAGACCTCTATGTGCCTCTTTGCTTTCCAGTGCTTGTTACAAGATGTTACAAGTTGAAGATAGTTTGCTTTCCCAATATTCATCTTCTAATTTCTCCATACAATATAGTATTCAGACACTGTATGCATTATTAGTTTTCTGTTGATAAGACACTGTGACCAAAGCACCTAAAAAAGAAAGCATTTATTTTAGGTTTATGTCTTCAGATACTTGTGGTCTATTTTGACAGAGACAACATGTGACAGGAATACTCTGAGAACTCACATTTTGATCCACCAACAAACAACAGAGAACACACCGGGAAAACCATGAGTCTTTTGAAAGCCTGTTTCCAGTGAACTGAACAACCTCCTCCAACAAGTCCACACCTCTCAATCCTTCCCAACAGTTCCACCAACTAGGGATGAAGTATTCAAACTTAGGAGCCCAGGGGTTCATTCTCAGTCTAATCAGCAGAAATATATTCTCATGGCTCCCACTGGAAACTTCTAGTTAAATCAGGGTCTCACTTAGTTGTGGTCCTTCTAACCAAGAATCATATCAATGGTGTCTATCTGAAATTTGGAAACTGATTTTTTAATATTTTATGTACAATTTGTTAGTTGATGATGCCAAAGAGTAAATTTTATTTCTATATCTTACTTTGGTTCATAGTGTATTATTGTATGATTATTAATGTTATTTTAGTTTTAATTAATTAAACTTGTCTTTACATGATTTACAATGCTCATATATACAATGAAAATTGTATATAAATGTGTGACTATTTTAACCAGTAATCTATTATCTTTAGTTTAATTTGTAGCAATGTATTGGCAGCATGACAAACATTCTGCAGTCTATAATTATTTGAAAAACTTATCAATATTTATAGAATGAATTTGACATTTTAATGTAAATTCTAGCTGACTGTAAATTTAAACTATGTTTTTGGAAAATCAAACGAACAAAACAATAATTTTTCCTCTGGGCTCTATTCAGAATGAGCTCCCCAACAGTGAGTCACTATGAACTTCTTTAGAGTTTCTGTGTTTCAAGGATGTATAAGTTCTGATAGGAAAATTGAATTTGGGTTTTATGTTATAAACCATTACTGCATTCAACCTATCTATCTATGTCTATATCTATCTCTTTCTGTCTGTCTATCTACTTATATATCTGTCAGTCTGCCTATCTATCTATCTATCTATCTATCTATCTATCTATCTATCTATCTATCTATCTACCTACTTACCTTCCTATGTATTGGCTGTATTTCTATCATCTCTCTACCATCTTAAAATCTATAGTAGAATTTTGTCAATCTTTGCATTTCTTAAATTATAATACTTTAAGATACATTTTGTCTTTTTAAACATTTATTATATGTAGTAAAATAATTGCATCATTTCTCCCTTTCTTTCTTCCTCCAATTCCTGCCATATAACTTTCTTGCTCCCTTTCCAATTCATTTTGTTATTTGTTGTTACAGACATATATGGATATATGGATATGTCTGTAACATACACATGCATATTTATATATTCCTAAATATATAAATACAACCTGCTCAGTTTGTTTGTTATTTTTACATTTGATTTTAGAGTTGATCATTTAATTCCAGGCAAAACATTGGTGTGCATTTCCCTGGGCAAGACTATTTCTCCTGATTTTCAGCAATCCTTAGTTGACAGTACTTCTCTTTGCAAAAGACAGAAACCTTTACAGACAACTACAACCAATCATAATGCAGAATTGTGGATCCCAGTCCCAATGGAAACATACACTTTAAAATATTTTTGCTTTACAAGAAACATTCCTTTTCAAAGACACAACATGTTATTTGCTATAATTTCAACTAATTTAGCCATTTTCTCTATTAATTCTTCCCATCTTTAATCATTTCTCTCTTCTTTTTTATTTTTTTCTTTCTGTCTTATGCTTATTTCTTTTACAACAGTCCCCAAAACTTTGAAACACGTGAAATAATAAATCTAAAAGTCAAGAAATGTTTTTACTCACAGTTGAGCTCACTATTCACAAATTCTTCAGATGGTGTATAGTCTTCTTGGCTACTTGTGCCCCTGCCTTGATAATTTAGTGAAATCATCTTTAAGTCATCACTCTGCCTTCACATGAGAACTCTTAATATTCTTCCCACACACACAAACAAAATGCTTTCTATAGCAAGTTTTTGAAATGCTTGTTTTTCTGTACATGTATGTGTCTGATTCTCTGTATGTGCATATGCTCGCACACATACACACATACACTCACCTGTGAGCAGATATCTGTATAGCCAGAGATGGACATTGCATCTCCTGGAACTGGATTTATAATAATTGGAGACTAACCAACATGGGTGTTAGGGACCGAATTCCAATCCTCCGAGAAAACGGCAGACATATTAACTGGTGAGCCATTTCTCTAGCCCCTGTAGGTGTTTCTGAAAATCTATTTTACACACACACACACACACACACACACACACACACACACACACAGGCATTAAACAAATTTCTCGTAAGACTATCAAGGGTTTGGGGACTTTGAAAACTAATCGGCAAAAGGTATGGCCCACACAAGTACCAAACAATTTACTGGACTATGACAGACTCAAAAGTGTACTGGGTTTCAAGAAGATGTATAAAACAACAAATGAAAATATTTCCAGTTTTAGTTGCTGACTAAGTAACCCTGACAAAACCTAAGCTAGGAGCTGCCAGTGTCCTTTTGCTTCCAGAGCTGACGCTTTTGTTCTAACTTCTATTGTTATGCTGAATCATATCCTACTTCACACATTTTTGTGATTTATTCAGTTATTTTACATGGTCCACCTTTCCTTGCCTTCATACACTAGCATTGGAAGATGCTGTCAAGTTTACATCTTTGAGCAAGCATTGAAATATTCATCTCAGCCTTTTTATCCTGGAATAATACTTGTCTTAGAATAAGGAACAAGACATTTTCAAAATAATGCTGGTTTTCAACCCATGGCACAGACTCCTATAGCAGCCCTACATACTGTCCCTCATTACCATCATCCTCTCATCCCTGCCAGTCACTTGTGGAAGGCTAGTAGACCCTAGTTGGATATGTCCATTTGCAATTTCACTAATTTAGATAATCCACCAATTTATTCACAGGTAAGCCATAAACGTTCTAGATTACACATTCTTTTGATGCTGCTGTAAATAAAAATACTGAGGGTATCATTTGTTTGTTCTTTTCTAATACATTATCAGCAAATGAAGAATTAATGATGGAATGATAGGAAACTATGAGGTGACTCAGAACCTTTTAAAAGAACCTGAGTGCAGATCCCAGAACTGAATATCAAAACTAATTAGGCCTATCGCCCCAGCAGTTGAGGAGGCAGGGAATTCACTAGATCAAGTGTTCTACATGTAGGCAGCCCTCCCAATGTTAAACCTCCTATTTTAAAAGAAGGAGCAGAAATAGGCTTGAATTCTCTGACTTTGGTCAGGGTGGAGCTAACCCACCTCTATGGGCCATCTTAGTGTTCAAAACAACAAGTAACCCTAGGTCAGGATATTTTGTTTTGTAGCCACACCTGTTGTCAACAACTTTGAAAGAGCAAAAATAAACTCAAACTCTCTGACCTTCAGACAAGGTGGAACAGGCTCATATCTTAGTGTGTCCTGGCACTCATTCTGAAGGTGGGTGTTCACTGTCAACTTAAATGAATCCAAAATCATTTAAGAGATAGACATGTCTCTTCTCTGTAGGTTTATCTGAATTTCGTTAATTGAGGTTGGAAAGCTTGCCCATTACAGGTGTTACCAGTCACTGGCTAAAATCCTGGACTGTAGAAATGCAGTAAGGGAAGTGAGACTTGAGTTGCATTTGCTGTCCTTTTCTGACCTCAGGGGTAATGCACTCAGACTCCTGACTGTATGAATTCTACATCATGGTGGTCTGTACATTGAAGGATGAACTAAAATAAAGACTTTCTTCATTAAGTCATGATTTAATGTTTTGTCCTCATATTCTATCACAATAGAAAGAAAAGAAACTTCAGCTACCAATCAAAGACATGGCTAGTTTCTTAAGAACAGTAATTGGACATCTGAATTTACGGGCTCAAAATCATACACAGAATATTTAGGAAACAAATATATGCTGTTTGGTTCCTAACCGTATTCAACATGTGATATAAATTGAAATACTCTTACACATCAAAAATTAATATTGGCTATAGCAGCTAGAGAAGTTTCTTAAGAAGAGACAAAGATCTAAAGCAGTAAATAGGATATAGTTATATAAAGAAAAATACCACAATGTCCTACAGAAAGAGATAAGAGCAGACTTGAAAATAGAAATCAAAATATCGGTAGGAAAAAAAGAAAATTGGCTTAATGTAGTGGAAGACACATTCGTGAAATTACAAGAAAGTGTTTGG
Source organism: Chionomys nivalis (assembly GCF_950005125.1). Classification (NCBI taxonomy): domain Eukaryota; kingdom Metazoa; phylum Chordata; class Mammalia; order Rodentia; family Cricetidae; genus Chionomys; species Chionomys nivalis. The sequence continues at coordinate 186,541,065 of NC_080086.1, read as the reverse complement.
ACATGTTTGGTGATTTCCTGGCCATATTTGATACATTAACTATATTAGACAACAAATTTCTGTTTGTTTGTTTTTCAAGACAGGGTCTCTGTGTAGAGCTGGAATTCAACTAGCTCTGCAGAATAGGCTGGCCTTGAACTCAGAGATCTGCCTGCCTCTGCTTTCTGAGTGCTGGTATTGAAATTATGTTAAGACCTGAATGAGTTTTTATTATTATTATTATTAATATAATTCCATTGTTCCATATTTGCTATCTTCAACAACAAAGAGACTCCTGGAAAAAAAATCCAAATTTGTCCTTTATTTTTAATTAAGCAGTAGCTAGAAGTTACTAGGTCTTTCAGACAACACAAATATAGGGAACTGGAATACGGCCTAGTGTTGTTATGTGCTTGCCTGCTGTGCTGCTGTGGTCACCTGATCCTTTTTGTGCTCAGTCTTTGGAGCTGCCTCAACTTGCAGCATCACTTGGTTAGACCTCTTTTTTTTTTTTTTTTTTTTTAATCTACATTGGTGGAGGTCTCAGAGAGAATGTGGCCTTCAAATCAACAGAAAGGCAAGGAAATAACACAAGGACTCTCTACAGACATCTTAAACTGCAGCTAAGTTCATGGGAAGAGTGAAGAAAGGCTGGTTAAAAAAGAAAGCGCATGGAAGAACTGACAATACTCAACACCATTTAGAACTGTGCTGGGGACAAGAAAAATGATGGTGTAGCTGGATGAGAGACAGACCACAAGTTAAGGTTTGTTCTCCTGAAGGTGATGACACATCATTCAAAAGGAGTGATGTAGCATTCAATAGCTCAAATAAGGATCTCCGAAGAAAGAAACAAGTTCAGGAGAGAATAAGTGTCGGGAAAGAGGACACATCTGTGTACAGGTGATAATTGAGTTACAGGACACTTTTCAAGAGATGGCAAGATCAAGAGAAAGCCATTTCTACATTTTAATATCAAATACTTCCTCCATCCTAAATTGAAAAAAATCTACTTTGCCTTTGTTAATTGAAGACTTTCCTGTAAAAGCTGAATGTAAGTCAGAACACTCTCCGAAGCTGCCTCTTTCATAAGAAGTACCATGAAGAGGGGAGAAAATTGTTTCCCATGACAGGGGCCTTACCACAGAAATGGTGAGTGCCAATCACTGCGACAGTACATATAAGGTCTGTCATTCATAGGGAAACCTGCCATGCACCAAGCGCACCTCAGATGTCTCTGGAAAGAAAAGAGAATTTGTTTCCAAAATTGAATTCCATGAGGTACTCTAAGGAATGAAAGTTTGCATAGCAGCAGAGAAGTAGACACAAAAGGACACAATCCATGGAGTTGGAAGACAGTATTCATTCTGTAGCCATAAAAATCCCTTTTTTTTTTCCATTGTCTTATTTCAATTTTTCTTATTATCAGGAATGCTTCACATTCTTGGTAGCAAGACTTTGTTGTTTGATATTGGAAATATCTTTATGGTTGTTGTACTTAACAATAAAGAGTCTTCATGTTTACATAATTAAATGTTTTAAAGATCCCTTGAATATATTTGAATAATTTTGTATATATAGATTAGAAACAGATATGTTTTTCTCTATATATAATCTTTTATATAATCTAATTATGTGCAGTTCTATACATATATTCTTCTAGGTTTGGGGTTATATAGTATAAAATGTTTTATTTAATAAAAAGAACTCCTTTGGAATAAATTAATAGCACAATAGATCTCAAAACATGTCTTAGTTTGTGGCCATTTATTGAATTCAACAGCTTATTATGAGAACTTCAAATAAACTGAGCACAGAGAAACCATTATAATAAATATTCACATACTTTCACTCTACATTAAATAATTGTGCAAGCTTTGTATGTTTACTTTAAATGTTTATTTTTCTTTCTGGAGTTGAAGATTTCTTTTCCTCCTTAGAATATATATCACTTAGGATATTGTTAAACTATTCTATTTGGGTAACATTCATACATTTTTTTCCCTTTGTGGTTGGTCATGTTATTGGTTTTATTTGCAACTATAGTAATTGGTTTCATCATGTTAAATGCATTCAGATTTAGTGTCTGATTCCAAACAAAAATTACAAACAACTCAATAGTGATGTCTACTCTTACCCAACAGTTCCAGTACTAGGGAATCTCTTCCCTAGTGATCATCATTTTTACATTCCTTTTATTTTATTTGTTATTTTTGCATTTATTGGACTTTTAACAAAAATCATCCAATCAGAATAGTTTGATTATATCCATTTTCTCCATACTACTTCTACATCCTCTCACCCACCCAATTTCATGATTCCTGCCTGGTCTTTCTCTCAAAGAAAAATCCAAAATAAAATAAGCCAAAACTGCCATTATCCAAAACAAAAAATTACGCACTTAAAATCATGGAGTTTGCTTTGTCTTAGCCAACTATTTCTGAAATTAGTAATGGTTCTTTGAAGAAAAAGTAACAGTTCGTTGGATTTTTCCTTTTCCAACAAGTATAAATTGCAAATAGCCTCTTCATTATCGGTGGGACTTTGCACCTACTTCCTTCTCTTAGTACTTTGTCTGATATGAATTTGTTCCGGTCTTGTGTGTGACAGTCACTGTGAGTTCACCTATGCATCAACCCTTTTGTGCCTGGAAGGTGCTGTTTTCTTGCAGCTATCCGGTACTTTTTGTTTTTAAAATGTATCCACCTTCTCTTTAACATACATCCCCAAGTCTGGAGGGAAGGGGTTTAATAAAGACATCACATTTAGTGCTGCAAAGCACTCTCTGCATTGTTCAGTTTTGGGTCTCTATGCTAATTACCACCTACTGTAAGAAGAAGATTCTCTGATGAGAGTTAAGCAACGCTGTCATCTATGGGTATAGCAGTATGTCATTAGGAACAATTTTATTGCAATGTTCCATTTGCATAATGGCTCTTGAACTATCTAGTCAGGCCACTTGACCATGTTAGCAGTGTCAGCTATGGTTACACCTCATGAAATGGACATTCAAACCAATAAAAAAATGTGGTTGGGTATGCCCATAATATTTATACCACTATTGTACAAGTACATCTTACAGGCAGGTTGCTACTATAGATCACAGGATTCATGGATGATATTAATAATTACTTTTGTTCAGGTGGTACACACAGTACTTTCTAATTCCATCAATGCCAATAAGGATTGTGGTGGTATGAATGAAAATGCCCTCCATAGGTTTATAGAGAGTGGTGTTATTGGAAGGTGGGACCAGGATGGAGGAAAGGTGTCACTGAGGGTGGGTTTTGAAGTTTCAGATACATGAGCCAGGCTCTGTCCCTCTCTTTTCCTGCTGCCTGCAGATTCAGATGTAACACTCTCAACGAGCTTTCCAGCACCATGTCTGTCTGTATGCCCCCATGCTTCCTGACATGACAGTAATAGACTGAACTCTGAATAGTAAGCCAGCACTAATTAAATTTTTTCCTTTATGAGAGTTGCTGTGGTCATGGTGTCTCTTCACAGCAATAGAAACCTTAACTAAAAAAGAAATGAAGGCTCTAATTGAGCATCAGCTTGGATTCTCTGAGTGTGATGATACAAGTAAGTGATATCTCCAACAATAGACCTTATCATCATGTTAGAACTGAGATCAGCAATGTTCTTTGATGTTTAGGTGTGTCTACGGGAAGCTTTTAGCTTACTAGTCAATAAAGTGTAACCCTTTACCTGGTACTAAATGTTTAACTTGGTAGCTTAAGTTGTCTATTTCTGTCATTTCCCCCACATTATATGTGACTCCATTTACATTCCTTTCATACTTTTATGTATTTTAAGAAGCTTCTATAGTAGTAGTTTCCATATGGCTTTTAGGAAGACCGTTAGTTGTCCTTCTCCATTTTCTCTTCTTCACATAGACCTACCTTCCTCTTCTCCATTTATACCCATATTCTAGTTTCCCCTTTGTCTATTTATAGTACCATATTCTATTTTTCCTTCCTTGGAAGATCTCTTCTTCCTTTCTGATTCCTTCCAAGCTACCTAATCTCTACAGTTTTTCTGACTGAAATACACATACACAAAGCTTGAAAGTTAAATTTCACATGTAAGAGAAAACAATGTTAATATTTATTCATCTGAGTTAAAGCATTCAGGATTATAGATTGTCTATAACTTGTTTCTTGTTACCTGAAAATTTTATAATTTTGTATTTATTAAGAACAAAATAATATTCATTATGTAAAGGTACCCCATTTTCATTATCTATCCATCAACTTATGGTCACTTTGGCTGTTTCCAGTTTCTAGCTATTATGAATAAAACAGCCATGAATATGGATGAGCAAGTATTTCTTTAGTAATATGCAGAGTCCTTTGGGTATATGGCCAAGAGTTGTATAGCTATATCTTGAGGCAGTTATAATTTTGGCTTTTAGAAAAACCTCTGCACTGATTTCCAGAATGGCTGTATGAGTTTTTGTTCCCAGAGCAATAAGTGTTTCCCTTTCCCTGAATCACTGCCAGGATGTATTGTCATTTGTTTTATTGATTTTAGCCATTATGACTGAGATACGATGAAATTTCAGGATAGTTTTAATTTTTTAAATAGTGTGGGTATGTGTTTGTCTGTCTACCATTTGTATTTCATCTTCCTATACCCCATTTTAAAATTATGTCATTTTCTTTATATATCTTAGACAGTAACAGTCCACCAAATGTATAATTAGTAAAGATGTTTTTCCCATGATGTAAGGTGCTACTTTACTCAAATGATTGTGCCCTTTGTATATAGAAGATTCTTTGTTTCCTGAGGTCCCATTTATTAATTGTACTCGATTTCTGTGCGGTCAGGATCCTTTCTTATGCCAATGAGTTCAACTGAGTTCCCTACATTTTTTACTTTTTCCCCATATACAAATAAGCAAAGATACAGTTTGTACCTATTTCTGACACAGATCTATATTAAAATGCTAATTGTTTTGTGTCTTGATTGTTTTCTTCTCTAACAATACTAGAAATCACTTCATGCCAGGAAGTAGAAATCCTTTTGTACTTCTGAGCTACATGAAGCCTCAGTTAAAAGTTTTCTCATAAAAGTTGCCATGGTCATGGTATCTCTTCACAGCAGTAGAATAGCATCAGGCAGAAAATCCAAGCAGAGAGTCAGGGAGAAAGGGGCAGAGTCGGGAATACAGCTGCAGCCACTAGGGAAGCAAGATGTGAGGTAACAAGCCACAAGATGTGAGGTAACAAGCCACGAGTCTCGTGGTAAAATATAGAATAATATAAATGGGTTAATTTACATTTTAAGAGCTAGTTAATAATGATTTTGAGATGATAGGCCAAACACTTTGTAAATAATATTAAGCCTCAAGGTGGTTATTCTTCAACATCCCCTGTTTTCTTCAACACTCCCCTCCCAAATTTTTCTCTTTTTGCTTTTTTTTAAGTCACCAAGTTTAACTAGGCAGTCTGTATGCACATGGGTGTGGGGTCATTCACTAGAGCATGGGCAACCTACCAGTGGCCATATTGATTTGTGGTACAGAAGTGATAGAGCACATGCAGTTTATGTGTTGTGATTAAACAAGATCCTGGCATTCTGAAAAACTTTACATATAGCAAAATTATAAGAAACTAAGGACTTGGACTAACTCACTAAAAATTCTGGTACTTCTGCTTTCAAATGTTTTAAGATCACCCCAACTTTGAAAATGGATGTTGAAAACACCTTTTCATAGCTGGTTCCTATGTGTGACTGTTGATATCATCTTCTGCAATCATCTAGAAGGCAAGCCTCAGGTGATATATCATCTAGGTTTAGTTGTCCTCCGAGGAAGCCAGTCAGGTCTCCAGAATAGATTGATTGAGGTCGGAAGATATACCCTTCCCATGAGGAGCACCATTTTCTGGGATGAGGGTAGGGGCGGAATATAATCAAGGGAGTTGAACACCAGGACACACTGTTCTCTGCTTCCTAGCTATGGATACAGTGGAAACAGATGTCTCAGGTCGCTGTGGCCATCACTTTCTAGTTGGGTTGAACCTTGATCTGTCAAAACCCAAACAATGATTGTTTTCCTAAGAAATAAGAAGAGATATATTTCACCACAATTAACTAATGAAACAACATTGCAATATACTGTAAAACAGATGAGGGAAGCTTGGCAAAAGGACATTAAAGGAAGCAGGGAGGTTAAATTTAAAGGCAAATGTAGGAAGTTGACGGACAAAAAAAAGTTCCTATTCGGCTTCCTCCTTGACAGAGCTTGTAGATAAACTGAGTGGAGGACAGAATGCAGGAAGACTGGATCTGCATTCAGCTCTGAATTTCACTTCTAGCTGTAGCTGCAATTAGAGTTCTCTGCGCCTGACTAACGCTGTGTGAGGAACATAATGTTAACATGGCAGTAGAATCACATAGCATCTGATGTTCTGTGTCCTTCATAGGAACATCTTTTGCTGTCTACCAATTCATCTGTGAGCTAAGCTGTGATACAGAATACCATGTAATCACATAAAAATTACATGTAGATAATGACACATAGTATTCTTCCTGAAACAAAATTATCACTCATAAGCTTCAGTTCCCAATATTTCTTCATAAATACGATTGATTGAAATATGTGTCCTTTTGATAGTTTACCTTCTCTAAAGTTTAAGTTATTTAAATCTGGGAGACTTTTTCACTGCCAAATACTCACAGAAATCCATATAATGCAAAATAATGCACATTATGATATGTTACAGATATTTGGGAATCATGTGAAAATCTACTGAAGAAAGCTAAGATGATAGCAATATAGATCAATCCATTCAATTTCATGACTTTTAAAACTTTCCCAAATACTTGCCACAGTAAAATTTCTAACTATAGCTTACTTTTTTCTATGCCAACATTTCTAAAATGAATCCTAGAGTAAAACTTTTATATTTAGTAAGTTTCTTAGAGACATGCTTCAGCATGGGTTTAGATCTCTTCGCTAAAATCATAAGCTGTCTTGCACCTAGAAAAATGCACATAAACTTCTTAATTCTTCCTATTCGCTTTCTATTTATTTTTCTACTGTACAGAATTTTTATTTCCCATTGCATAAGGACATGAATATGCAGTGCTTGCCCTTTGGAAGACTTCAAAGAATAGAAATTAGCGTTCTGGGGTTGGATATGGCTCAGCGATTAAGAGTACTAGCTGTTCTTCTAAAGGACATGGGTTCAATTTCCAGTACCTATATGACAGCTCACAACTGTTTATAAACCCAGTACCTGGGGATTCAGCATTTTTTTTCTAGCCTCTTGGCCCACTAGAAACTTTCATGGTTCAGTCAAAACATTCATATTGGAGGAGGGTGAGTGGGGGAGTGGGAGGGGAATGGGAGGAGGGTGAGTAAGTGTAAATTTATGAATGGAAAAATAAAACAAACAAAAAACATTCATATGCATAAATTATTTTTTAAAAAACAATAGGTAAATGTTTATGATACATAAAGAGTGCAATATTAAGAAGAGCACAAGATATTATAGAATTAAAACAAATAGCCGTCATAGTCTAACTGCCTACTATACAGAAGAATTGTCAGCAAAGAGAATATACGGGATGGCCACAGCAACACCTGTGGCATGGTCTCATGGCGTTCCCACCCATCTGTCTCTCCTTTTGGGACTTGCTGCCCTTTGTGGCTCACTGCAGCCACTTGGGAAACTGTGCTGTCCCTGCCTGGGACTGACTGCTCTCGGGACCAGCTGCCCACTGCCCATTGCCACCACTCAGGGACCTTTAGTGTTTTTGCCACTGCACCCCTCGGGGAACCTTTACTTTTACCATTACAACCTGTCTTTTAGAACTCAGCCTACCCTCTTTCACTGTACCTGGCACTTCTGGTGTTTGGCACCTGGCCCTGGCATTTCTAAAACTGTTAAGGTCCATTCTTGCAAGTGTACATTCTTTGGGACTCTAGTCCTGCCATACATTTGTAAACCTCAGCTGTTTCCTGTGATTCCTTTAATGTCTGTATAACCATTATCACCTGGGTAACTCTTAAATTAACAAAATCTAATTGTATTTTTATGTATAAAAACATTGAGGTGCAGTTTTAATACTTTAAATCATATGCCTTGTTTTCAGAACAGGAATGAGTCATCATACAAAAAAAATCTATGCTAATCTAAACTATCTTAGAGCTATGTTATTGCCTCCTATTTAGGCCCACACCATGTTGTCACATTTAATTAAGTTGGTGGTGAAATCTAGCGGCATTCAGTTTTTTTTAACTCCAGTTGTTTTTGTTTTTGTTTTTTTTAAACTCTAGCAAAATGGCAATCCAAAATTTAAAATGGAATCACGCCTTATGTTTTTTTTTAAATTACCTATGCATAATTTTAGGTTATTAATACACCAGTGTCACTAATTAACTTTTAATGAGTTTTATTTTAATTTTAACTGAATTTTGAATGTATCTAACAAAATAAACTTAAATCTGAAGCTACAGAATGTTCACATAAACCAAGTCCAAATTTTTAACTGTTCTTCTCTGTTTTCTTTTTCTTGTCATTGTGTCAGGAGCTCAGACTGATAGAGTGACAGAGGAAACTTTTTAATAAACATAGGTCTAACAAAGAAGAGCTATAATCCAATTCTAGAGCCAGCTTTTCAGTAAAAACAGCATAAAACAATTTTTACATTATACTAAAAAGTCATCTTAATTTTTGCTAACTCAAATCAAAACCAGAGCTCAGAGGTAAATTCTGAAGTCAGGCCTATAAATGTGGCCACAGAGGAGACGAGTGACAGAGACAGCAAAAATAAACAACCCATTTCTGCCTCAGTTCCATGCTTGCAAGAAAACTTACATAGACAAACTTTTCAACAAAACAAGCATATTCAGTATTGGCAGGTATGAGAAACCAGAGTAAACACAGTTCACATCCCCGCCTGACCTTCTATAACCTTTTATACACCTTCAATCCATTTTCCTCTCTTCATTCTGTCAGTTTCCTGCTTTCTCCCTTATTTTCCAGACAACATACCAGAATCTTTCCCGCTTTTAACCAAAGTCTTTCTCGATTTTCAGACAACATAAAAACTCTTACCAAAGTCTTTCTTGTGTTTCACTCCAGTAGTATAGTATATTGTATGGCTGCAATATTTTAAACAAGAATAGAAACATTCATATACAAAAAGAAAAAAAAACTAAATTTATATCACATAAAATCCTGCACCAGCGTGAAACATCTGAGACTAGCAGTAGGGTTTTTCCCATATCCTGACCAATAATAATTTGTAACCAGCCCCTCTAAATAATGACAGATATTTATAATCCATGGCTCTGAATGACCAAAGCAGCTCTGCTGAGGAAGTCTGCCTATCATGTCACAAGACAGCCCCTGCAGATTAATTCCTATAGCCAGTGACTGTGACTCATTGCCCTTGGCCCATGGAGCCAAACCTTGTCTAGGTTTGGCTAGAAATCGAGGCCCAGAGGCCCCTGGGCAGGCTGAGGGAACCCATCCACCAGCATGGGAGGGGGCAGGGTGGCATGCAACTTGGGGATTTTAAGAAAAAAATCCTACAAAGGTGATGGCAGGCTTAGTCAGATTAAGCAGAAGGAAAGGCTTGTCCAGTCAAGTCAGTCATCAACAGAGATACAAAGACAGAACACACAAGACTGACAAACACAACAGTTAGACAAAGGGTCCAAAACAGACTCCCACAGGTACCAGATGGGCTGGTTTGTTGAGAGCCTGGATATTTGGTCTCAACAAGACCAAAAACCGTACAGATGGGATGGGAGAGACATTCAGTAAGGCTACCTGATCCCCAGAGACTTCAAATTCTGAGTTACAGACGGGAGGAGGGGCAACTGGGTCCCTGAGGGCATGGTATCAGATGAGACCCAGCTACAAATGAGGAAAGGGAATGTCTCCCAATTCCTCCATGTAGGCCTTCTGGTGTGTCCACCAGGACAAATTGACCTATTCTCATTTTCTATCCTACCCGGTTCCCAGAGGTGTTAAGTCCCAAAGAAATCACACAGAAGTCTACATTAGTTACAAACTGATTGGCCCATTAGCTCAGGCTTCTTATTAACTCTTATAACTTATATTAGCCCATGATTCTTGTCTATGTTAGTCACATGGCTCAGTACCTTATTCAGTGGGACAGTCACATCTCGTTTCTTCTGTGGCTAGGTCACACTGCTGAAGTTCTTTCCAGAATTCTCCTGTTCTCATTGACCCACCTCTACTTACTGCCTGGTTGTTGCACCTATACTTCCTGCCTGACTACTGACCAATCAGCGTTTATTTAAAATATAATTGACAGAATATAAGCGATTGTCCCATGCCATATTCAGATTCAGATTCTGAGGGTAGTACCAACAAAAATGGAAGACAGAACAAGCAGATCTCTAAGTTTAAGACCAACCTGGTTTGCAGAGCAAGTTCTAGGATAGCTAAGTTTAGGCAGTGAAGAAAACCATTGAAAACAGAAAGCTGGTGAAGATGTAATTAAATAAGGAGGTCATATTTTATTCCTAGCAAGCAACAGAACTTGGCAGTTTCAGCCACATTGTGCTGGTTTTAGAGTCAAAGATAGAATAAAGGGATTATGGAACCTTCCTTCATGGCCAAGGATAGCTTCTGTGGCCAGACATGAGTCAGGAGTGTCCCTGCATGGAAGTCTAGTGAGAACATTGTGTCAAACTGTGAAAGTAAAGCCTGGATTGCCTTAGAGACCCCAAAATACTGGCAATGCCAGACCCATGGACAACCTACCAATGACTGCTGTTAACAGGGAGTGGAACCAGTTTAATAGAGAGAAGTGTGTTACAGTAAAAAAAAAGCTAAAATGACTTGGAGATCGGAGGGAGTAATGGTCTATCCTGTTCCTTTAAGAGACAAGTCACACCCACTCCCTTCCCATCTGCCAAGGCAAGCTGATCTTCAGCTTTTAGCCTGAATCCCTTCTTTTTTCCATCTCTCTCTCAAAGAGGCAGCTTCTGTCTCCCTCTTCTCTCCACTTCTCCCTTTCCCCTATCTCTCTCTGCCTTTCTCTCTACTCTTCCCTCTTCTCCCCTTCCCTTCCATAACCCACTAAATAAATATCCAACTTCACTCTTCATGACCCGCCTATCCCTCTCAGTTTCTCACCCACCACAAGGCTTTCTGCCTGGGATCTGGCATCCTTTGTGCCCTGCTGTGGTCTCGGGACCCACTGCCCACAGTCTTCCACTACTCAGGGACCTGTGGTGTGGTTTCGGGTTCCACTATCCACTGCTGCCACTCGGGAACCTGCAGCATTTTACTTAAATCACTACAGAGGGTCACTTTGACATCAGACATGGATATGCAGAGTTTGGAGTTTGCCAAGCTGCTTTTCCATCTTGCTTTGGTCCAGTATTCCTCACTATGTGCCCTTCCCTATCTTTTGGAATGGTAATGTATATCCTGTGCCATTATATGTTAGAAGTATGTGATCTGCTTTATGATTTAGATTTTATAGGGGATTACAGTTGAGAGATTGTATGAATTTCAGAAGAGACTTTGAACTTTGGGCTTTTTAACAGGGTTGACACTGTTGTATTCTACAGGAACTTTTGAAGTTGGACTGAATGCATTTCTATATCGTGATATGATTACAAGCCTACAGGGGCTAAGAAGTGAAATGGGATGGTTTTTGAATAGGTGTGCCCCCCCCATAGACTCATATGGTTGAATGCTTGACCTATAAACAGTGGCCCTATTACGAGCTGTGGTCTTGTTGGAGAAAATGTGTTACTGTGGGGTTGGGCTTTGAGGTTTCAGATGCTCAAGTTAGGCCTAGTGTGGCTCAGTCTTTTCATGTTGCTTGAGGATCAAGGCATAGAACTCTGCTTCTTTTCCAGCACTGTGTCGGCCTGCTTGTCTCCTTGCTTCCTACCATGTTGATAATTAACTAAACATCTGAAAATATAAACAAGGCTCAATTCAATGTTTTCCTTTGTAAGAGTTGCTGTAGTCATGCTGTCTTTCACAGCAATAAAAATCCTAAGACATTAGGATAAAGTTTTTGTCATTTGTATACTACTTAAACATTTCTTATGCCCAATTAAAATTTTTAGTTGATACTATATTTCCTGAATATAATGCTTTTGTTTATACATAAACTATGCATATATATATATATATATATATATATATACATGCATTCAGGTATATACATATTCTCATTATCCAAAGTTTTCACAAATTTATTAAATATTCTTATTCATGTGGGGAAGGAGCACTTGTATGCCTGTGAAGATCAAAGGACTTTGAAATTTCTAGAAGAAAATATTAGGAAAATATTTCAGTTCATATACAAAACTCAAGGATTTTGTGAAAAGGATTCTATCCACATAAGGAATAATCCCAAGAATTGACTAATGAGATTATATAAAATATAAAAAACTTTTGTACAGGAAAACAAGCAAACACTAGAATAAAGAGACAGTTTATAGAATAAGAAAATGAATTCACCAGTTAAGCAACATATGGGGTTGATATCTAGAATATAAAAATAACTGTAAGCATGGATGGAACACCAATAACAAAACAATCAAATAAACAAACAAGCACACAAGGATTAATTAACTGAACAGACAATTGACCCCCCCACCCGCAAAGAATTAGAAATAACATATTAGTGAATATTTTGTTATCTTCAGCCACCAGGAAAATGCAAACTAAAAGTTTTGAGATGTCACTTCACTAAGTCAGAATAAATGTCAACAAGAAACAATAAATGCTGGTTAGGGTGTGGAGCATAAACAAAGGTCCTACACCAGTGAGAATGTTAATTGGTGGACCAGTATGGAATCAGTTTGGGGTGTCTTTAGGGATAGACTTAAGTATCATATGACCCAGCTGTTTGTCACTCTGTGATGGGCACACAAAGGACTTAAGTCCTATCACAGAGGTAGGGGTGTGTGTGTGTGTGTGTGTGTGTGTGTGTGTGTGTATGTGTGTATAAGCTAAAAGAGGAATCCTGAGATAAGGAAGAACACTTAGGAAGGAAGGAATGAGGGTACAATGGAATACATGTGATATGAAAGTCGAATAGGTTTGTGTTGGGGAGGAAGGAAACCTTCAACGAGATGATGGAAGAAAGTGGGGCAAAGGGCAAGGAAGAACAAACTACACTAAAACACCATAATAAAAACCATTGTTTTCTGTGTTAACTTTAAGAAGTTAGTTTACAAAACTAGAACTTTAGAACTTCCATAATGAAATCTGTCCTTTCATTAGAGAGAGGTAATTGTATAGCTAAACTAGGTTTATAAGTGTGTGATGTAGCATTTGTGAGTTTGATTGGCAACCAGCAATACATATGGCACTTTAAAACCAAAACAAAAGAAAAAAATTATGGCTCTAAGTAGAAACCCAAAGGTATGATGTTGTAAACAATATGGTATGTCACTTATAGGCTTGTGTGACTGTTCCTAGTTTGTAAGTCAAAAAAGAGAGGAGTCTATGTCATGAAGTCATTCAGGCACTAATCCAGACTGTCAGAGACAAAGGTTTTCAACACATGGCTTTCAAAACAGAAATACAAAGGATGGCAGTGAATAAGCCAATGAGGATATTTTATGGGCCTGTGAGTAGAATATTTCTTTAGTCACACTTCATTGGCTGGAAATAATATTACTTTATTTACCTTCAAGGAAGCCTCTAGCCCACTAAGGTGTCCAAGAAGAAATGAAGAAGAACAAGGATTTTGACATCATGTAGACCCTGTAACAAACACACAAAGACTTCACTGAAATGTAACATATTTACTCTTGGTGACTGCTTAGGAAATTAAATAGGATCTGTGTATCTCTGCACACTTCTCCAAGTGTTTTTCATCCCTCAGCCTTGATGAGTGTCTGAATTGATTCTACCCCTAAGAAGATCGTTTCTGAGATGGAAAATGAAGAGCATTTCTCTAACCAGTGTTTCGTAACATAGAAAGATAACTTAAATGTACCCATAATAAAGCAAAGCGTAGGTGCTCCCGACTTGACTGGCCATTCTCTGGTTGACTAGTTAGCTAAGGGATGGTACTGGCATGACATTTTATTTCAATCTCTTTCCATTGTTCTTTTCTATAGATTAAGAAACATTCTCTGCACTCTGTCCTTGCCTTGTGCTCAAAAGCTTTATCAATGAGATAATTGGGATTGAATGACATTTATGACCTTAAATTAGTATATGTTGGTATACTAAATTTAAAAAATTAGAATGTACAAAAAAAACAATATATTTTTATTTGTAAAAACGTAGGAAGAAATTTCTAGAAATTTATTCAAAACAAAGTTATTTAGCAACTTTTGTAAAATTAAATTTTTCTTGCGGTCCAGAGAGGGGTAGTCCACCCACTGAGACAGTGTGCTTGTTCTAGTGGGAGCTCATCAAATCCAGCTAGATTGGGACTGAATGAGCATGTGATCAAACTGGACTCTCTGAATGTGACTGAAAATGGGGGCTGACTGAGAAGCCATTGATAAAGGCACTGGGACTTGTTTCTACTGCATGTACTGGCTTTTTGAGACCCTAGTCTATTTGGATGCAAAGCTTCCTAGGCCTGGATTTAGGGGAGAGGATCTTGGACTTCCCACAGGGCAGGGTTCCCTGCCCTCTCTTAAGGAGGGAGGGGGGTAGGAGCGCGAGTGGGGGAGCGTGAGGGGAAGGAGTATAGATTTTTGAATGGAAAAAATAAAAAATAAATTTTTCTTTTTGACATTTTCATTGCAGGATCAGTGTTTTTATAAATAATGGCCACAAGAAAACATAAGTGCCACTGCTAGAAACCACTGCATAAGTGAGACTTGAACAGTGGAAATATTAACATGGAAGTGGGAAAAGTTTTGCCAAGTCCCATTTCAAGACAAAGAACTATGTATAACTAATGACTGCCAAGACTGAGTGATCTGCCCTGAAATGACACACACAGAAACAAAAGCAGACTCAGCAGGACTACTCATATCTTTGTACACATGCATCCTCACACACATATGTAACAATAATAATCATGGAGAAAGGAGCTATCTTTTTGAGAGCGGGGATGGGAGGAGTTGGAGGAAAGATCGTTGAGATGCCTTGAGGGAAGAAAGAGTGAATGCAATGTAGTTCTAGTTCAATTTAAATATATATTTTAAAAGATAAACAGTAATATAAACATAAAATTATCTTTCAAATATGACAAATGCATAGATATTTGTACTTTTCTGAAGCTTTAAAACACTGGTGCTCTATGATAGCTCCAAACTGAAAATGACCTAAAGGATCTGTGACTGGGTAACACTAAAACTTTCTCTTCTTGTCACTGACATTCATTTATCTTTTTAATGGAGTCAGTTATTGTGTGATTGGAAATTCAGATGTTAAAAATGTCATCTAAGACCTTCCAAACATGAAAATAATATTCATGGTCACATTTTTAATAACGTATTTTTTAACTGCTATGAGAAACACTGATGTTTAATGAGAGCAACACCAAATACACTACTATGCAATAATAATTCCAAAATACTGTTTATATTGCTTTCTTATAAAATGCTACACATATTTATAATAACCCTGAAATTTAAGAAGGGCTTTGCAAAATAAAAATCTGTAGTTTTTCAAATAATCTGGATGCATTTATTTTGAATGAAATTATGTCTCAAATTGATGTCAAGGACATCTATTAAAGTCAAAAATGCTAGAAGAAGATTCTCTTTTGATTTCAGGATGTTCAAAGTCCTTTTACCTTTGAGCCAAATAACGGGCACATTGAATAAAAATCACATTTGAACGTCTGAATGATGCTCAATTCTCTGCAGCTCAGTTCAAATCTGGAGCAACGACACAAATTACCTTCAGTTTAAAAGTTAACTAAATCCAGAGCTTCCGTTGCATATTTTAGTAACACTGGATTAGGAAACATTAATGAGGAAGACTGCATTTGTCTTTAAGTCCACAAGATAGTGAAAGCTTAGTATTAAAAAAAAAAAAAAACTTTTGTCTAGCAAAAGTGATTTGAAGCTGTTTTGCTTCATGCATGTGAACTCAGCAGGTGATCCTTGCCTATCTTTGATGTCAAACAGCACAAAACTTCAGTGAGTAGTAGCTTCAGAAATGCAATAGACATAGCTGAGTCTTCATACGAAGCTCATGCTTGAACTACATCAGAAGAGCTGACATCTATTATGGTGAGCAAAGACAAGTGTTTGAAAGGAGATTCAAACAGAAGTGTCAGAATTTACAGTGCATAGTTTTATATAAGTTGATTTTAACCAAGCATATCTCTATGAACTCTGCAGGGTAGAAAAGAAATTTCAAAAGGCAGAGAAATTGTTGTCATCTAAGGGCAGGGGATGTTTTAATAGCTTAAGGAAGAACGTTTCTGAAAGGTTATGTGGTGATCCATTTACTTTGACTGAGTAATAAGGCTTCTCATTGTGATCCCGCGGTTTTTAACCCTTAGAACAATAGACATGCCTGTGGAAGGGAGCAGAAAGGGCCACTGGCAAACTCACGGAAACTTGATGCCCATTGTGAAGTTACAGCCTTTAGATACAGACACACACTGGTCATTTTCTGAATTTTCTGCCCAGGGAGAAGAAAACAAAAATGCAATAAACAAAGGGCCTTTCAGACCTGGGTAGTCCTCCTGCCCTCATGGAAGCAAGGCAGAAAGAATTCAGAATTTTTTCGAAACAAACATTAGTGTCATTTGTCACCCTTCTTCCTGAGTGTTCACTTCTTTTGTTTCCAACAACGACTAGTTTTTGTATATATTATGGATTTTAAAATACAGAAACCTGAAACCCTTCTTTCTCTGCAACTGCTTATATGTTCACTTTGTAGGGGTGGGCATCAGAGACCTCTGTTGGATAAATGGTTGAGGTTTTGTGCAATGGTTTTCACAGTGTACCTTTAAAACTCTCCCTCAGGGGTCTAGTGCTACGAACTGAGGGAATTATTTTTCTAGGAATGCTTCTGCGCCTCCTACCTAAACAGTTTTAAATAAAAGTAAACTCTGGCTAACGGACAAAATCTCAATTCCTGTGCAGTAATTTCCAGCTTGTAATCAGTATTTAGCACTGTGAGAGCCACCTCTTCCTAAGCCACAATTATCCCAATTAATGCATTGCAAGAAAATCACTTGTTTAGTTGTTAGAGTCTGCTGTGTGCTTTTAACAACAAATTTCCCTCTCTAGAAGAGTTGCCAAAGCCTTCTCCTAGGAAAAGCAACACAGATGGGCACATTCAAACATTTCATTCCCTTGAGTGTCGAATATACTCCTATAGGTTTGATTCATGAATGCATTCTATTCATACTTTCAAAAATATTATTTGGTGTTGCTTCCAAAGTGATTGAGGACATTTAAAAAAAAAAAAGATCAGGACCTGGAAAGATGGCTCAGTGGGTAATAGGACTTGCTGTTAAAGCATGAGGATCTGAGTTTGAATGCCAGTACCCATAAAAAAAGCCTGGCATAACTGTGCTCACTCATGCTCCTGTGTAGAAGCCCAGGGACAAGAGACTCTGGGAAAGGGCACTGGTAGTCAGGCAACTTGAAGAGCTAAGTAAGATTTACACAGCTCAGGTGAGTATGTCATGGAAAGAAATGGGGTAGATATAGTGGTGTATGGGTTAAAGCAGAATCTATGCTAGAAACTAGACAATGACACTGACTAACACACAATGTTTTGTGTGTGCTCCTCCATGAGTAGGGAAAAAGGAGTATGAGTTTATTTCCATACATGTGTAGAAGATGAGTATACACAATGAGTGGGTGTGAATTAACAGTAACAATACAATTATTCCTTTTTATTTTAAAGTAACATGTTGCACATAGTCAACAAGTTAGGACTTCTTTCTCTGGGATTACTTCTATATTTCCTTATTTTCATTGCCCTCCAATGAGCCATACTGGGTGTCATTTCAATGACAGACAAACATGGCATGGAAGTATAAGAGAAAAAGATGAGTTTTAGGAAATTAATTCCTTATACCTTTTTCTATTGAATAAAATAGTAGAATTAGTTTTTAAAAATTATTACATTTTTACTTATTATTACATTTTTGTTTTATGCCATGCAGATGTGTGTGGGTGCATGTACCAGGGTGTGTGAGTGGAGCATAAAGGATAGCTTGCAGGGCTCTGTTATCTCCTTCCACCCTTGGGTTCCAATCTTCAGCCATGCAGCCATAGTGAGCAAGCTATATCACTGGCCCCAAGAATGAGTTCTTAAGAAGGTAAAATCTGAAGGAACTGTTCAATATGTTCATTAAGATCTCCCGAGAGACAAGTAAGTGACTTTTCAAAGCTATTTTCTATATGGAAGAAACATAAAGAAATAAACTATGAAGTTCTGCATAAAATCTCAAATAACTGTGACTATCTGAACGGTCCTTGAATGTGCTCCCCAGATTATGTCCTTACTTAAGATGATGTCCCTTTATTGTGACTTCAGTCTCTTGATCATCATTCTTGCATCACTTCTCAAATACCAGAAACAATTACAGTTCAGGGAGGCAGCAGACTAGATCCCTGTGACTCCTGGGGAGCCCAGTTGCCTGACATGCGGGAGAAGATCCCTAAATAAAGATCAGACAGAATCTAACAATAAATGACTGATGTTATTAAAGACATAATTTTTAAGCTGTCAACTCCAAGTTATTTAAATGAATAAAACTAAAAACCAGAATGACTACTTAAGTTCATCATCATAATGTTCTTTTTCCTGTGAGAAAGACAGCTACTAAAAGCATCCCACACATCCCAGGGAATATTAAACTTTGGCAGAAGAGGTTCTATAGGAAGTGATGAAAATGTGTAGGTGGTCACAAATGAGCCTTCTGAATAGAGCTCGACAAGATATTTTGCAGGTCATGTTGGGGTAGGCTCTGAACCCCGACAAAAAGGAATGATTGATTTTGAAATGGTCAGCCAGTTTTTGAGCAAGAACTGAATACAGGTTCTGACTGATCCCATGGTTTGCTTTCTTTCCCAAATAACCTTGCTGATAATTAAGCATTTCTTTGGGAAATTGTATCTTTAAAAGTAAACATTACAAATCAACTGAGAACAGGGAACAAAATTTCTAAAAATTACCATAATAAGAAATGTCACATTTCACCATCTTGGCAAGGCCCTCTTAAGCTGTCTTCATCAGAGTGTGGCATTGTTTCACTTTCACCAAGGTTTTAATCATCAAATAACTTTGAATATTGCTTCTTGACTTTATGGAGAATTATAGGAGACATTGAACCAACCATAATAAATATTGTTAGTTGGCCACTCTTCTTGATAAATTTTACTTATAGCCATTTGGTCATATACACAAAAATCATTTGGATATATTACCTCAAGATGCTTTTTCAAAGCAACATGGTTTTCTACTTCCAGCTTAATAAGGTACCCAAGTTCTGCTCCATAAGTTGCAGAGTTTTTTGTTCTTTCTAGACACTCTTTACATTGTAGAAACACAAGCAGTCACAACACCATAATTACATCAGCTATTTAACTGACACTTGTTTCAGACTCAGGCATAGCAGAGTCCTTAAATGAAATCTAACCTATTTGATCTTTACAAGAATGCTTTATTCCCATTTCTTCATGGACGAGTAAGTTAACACTCAGGGAGGAAAATAAATTGTCTAGATGCACAACCAAGTTTATAATCCAAGGCAGGTCTGCCTACCTTCAGCATCCCTGTTTTTCCTACCATGTAGTTTACTGCTCCACTAGGCATGGAAAATCAGATGTCTAAAATGAAAGATATAGACATCTTTACCAAATGAAAGTTGAATTTATCATACCTTTTCATTAGCACAGATAATCATACCAAGCCAATCTGCCCCTTCCAAAATATCACATAATGAGTAAAGCTATTCCTCGCTAGCACAGCAAAAGTCTGACAACTTGGTTTAATTGCAGCATACCACTTTCACCATCCCCCCAATGAATCTTTAGACCAGTCCATCAAATATCAAGCACAACAGACATGCATACGGCACAAATAAAGCCTTGGTGGTGGAACTCTGCAATGGGAGCCATCTCAGTGGAATTGTAAGCTTTTTTGAACACTCAGGAGAAATCCTGAAATGCAGTATGTGAAGGTAGCCTAAACAAACGTCCCGTGAGTCTATGCAATGATTGAAAGAAGATAATTTTTTAAAGACCCTTGAATTTACTTGATTGTAGAATAACAGGCATTTTATTGCACTATGTCACATTATTCAACAGTAGTTTAGCATGAGTTTTAAAATAAGAGCCTGGGCGAACTTCCAGATGCAATGTGCCAAGGCTGCCCTTAGCATACTTAAGACTGTCTATGACGATAGATAATACTTGTACATGCAAAGAGAATCTATGCAATGCATTTGGTACTCAACTAACTGGAAAAAGGCCTTGATTTAAAAACTTGAAAGCCAAATGTGTCTTCTATCAAAATTATAAACTACTGTTCTGATATATTATTGGGTCATTTCACTGGCAGTGGACCACAGATATAAGCTTTATTAGAAAATGGTGGCATGTTTTAAATGGCCATTAATGTATGTTTAATCATAATGGAATGTCTATAAAAATCCGTGTAACATCTACATGAAGATCAAAACAATTAATTATAATCAGCACTAACTCGATGAGTATAAAATGAATGGGAAATGAGGTTGTTTAAAAGAAAAAAAATTAAATGTAGAAATCTTGGATATAAGCAATAATAGCACATTTTTATCTTCATTAAAGAAAAAAAAGAATTTTAAGACATTGCTTAAATATATATCTCTTAGATGTTCTTAAAAATGTATATTTTTACAAGTTGCAAAATATCCAAATTCACTAAAAATAGAATATACATTTATTTACTAATCTCAATAAAGGAACAACTCTTTTTTCCACTGTTGGGCAGTGGAAATTGGCAAAATAATAATGTATGTTACTGCTTCACAATTTTCTCATAGGATAGATTTGGAGAGGTTCACAATTTTGTGACTATAACTGATATAATAGAAATGGTTGTAAGAATCCACGCACCCAAGCATGTGATGGTAAATTCTGCTGATCAGGGGTTATACTGGATGAGTAGTTTGAGTTTCTATTGCTGTAATAAAACACCATGACCAAAAGCAACATGAGGAGAAAGGGGTCTGCTCTAGCTTAAACTCTCAGGCTCTAGTCTGTCCCTGAGGGAAGTCCGCACGAGAGCTCAGGGCGTACTCCTGACAGCTTGTTCAGCCTGCTTTCTTACGGCACCCACCACCACCAGTCCAGGAGTCACATTGCCAGCAATGGCAATTAAAAAAAAAATCTACAACTTGCTTATTATACTTAGTCTGATAGAGACACTTTTTCAGTTGTTTTTTCTGTTAACAGATGATTTTAACGAGTTCCAAGTTAAGAAAAAGAAATAATAATCAGAACACTGGGGATGAAGATGAAGAGACACATTAACTTATAAAAGGTAGTGGAACCAGCATAAGTTTAAACCTTCATAACTAATAAGAAGTCTCCATGTCATGATCTGGGAGCTGGTTGGTAGCCTAAGGGAAAGCAGTTGTGCAATGTGGTCTTTTATGGGACTCCTAACAGCGGGATCAAGGCTTTATCTCTGATTCTTTGTCTGCTTTTTGGATTCCTTTCCTCCTACTGGGTTGCCTCCTCCAGCCTTAATATGAAGGGATATGCCTAGTTTTATTATAACTTGAAATGCCATGTTTGGTTTATAGCACTGGGAGGCCTGCCCTTTTCTGAAGGGAAAACTTAAGTTATGAGTTATTAGGTATGATAGATTAAAAAAAAAGAGTAGAATTAAAGGCAGAGAGTGATCTATGTAAGTCACAATTTCTCTTAAGCGAACATGGTGGCAGCAAGCTCACAGGAAGATGGAGGCTGCAGAGTCAGTGACTTCTGTTGGAAGGTGCCAGGTGAGCAGAAGGGATAGACTATGGGGATTTACATGACAACCCTTTGCCTTGGTGACTTGTTTCATAATTGTAGGATTTAGAACATACATGTTTAAATATATAGGTATACATATATGCATGTAACAACTATTAATGAACAGAAAGTCCATGAATATAAAAGAGAGAAAATGATGTGATTGTATTATAATTCCAAAATAAAATGAATAATTAATAATATTTAAAAAAATATTTACTGAATTTTTTAAAAAAGGAAATATAAGAAGAAAATTGGAGAGTGAAATATTTTGTTTAGTTTGGGACAAGATATATATGGAGGGATCTCAGACAGCTACTCCATTTGTGGTTTTGTATCAAATATACTATGTCCAAGCTTTGAAATATTTAATCTGTATACAGACATATCTGTAAGAGTTTAGTAATTGCAGGGCTGTATAATACCACTCCTGTAGACAAATCTGAAAAGGTACTTGGAGTATGTGTTAGAGACACGTCAGAGAACCACAAATACCTGAACCAGAAATCGGGGGTCACAACATGGTCAAGTTACTTCTAAACTAAGTTCATTCCAACATGCTTTCATGTACTGAGAAATCAAACCAGATCAGTCCAAGCTAAGTTATTTGCTTTCCCTGCATTTATTCACATACAGTGTTTCCTTTTTCTTGCTTGACCTGTTTTAGATGTTCAGAAATGGCAACAAACAAGTTACACACACATACACACACACATGCACATACACACACATCACCATCATCACTACCATCAACAACAACAACACACATAGTTGTCTATCTTAACTTCAGATAGCAATGAACACAGCAAAGAAAAATAAAGTGAGTTAATGTGACAGAATGTGAGGAAGGACTATTTTCCCCTTTTATTTATTTACTTTTTTAAAAATAAAATAATTATCTTTAATTATACATACCAATCCAAGTTCCCCCTCCCTCCCCTTCTCCTATTCCCTCCCACCCCACTTGATAGCTCTCAAAGTCCAATTGAAGAGTGGGAGGAATGAGAATATGAGCAAAGAGGTCAGGACCATGATGGGTACACCCACTGAAACAGTCTACCTGAGCTAATGGGAGCTGACCAACTCTAGTCGGACTGGGAAGAAACAAACATGGGACCAGACTAGTACCTCTGAATGTGGTTGACAGGTGCATGGCTGAGGAAGCACTATTTTAAGAAGTGTGGACAGAGAAGAAATTCTAGTGAAAGTGGGAAAGGGGGAAAATTGTGGAGGAGTGTGGGAGGAAAATATTCTCATCAGAAAGGTGGACAAGTTCAAAAACCCTGAGGCAGGTATCACCTTCAGGTTACTGGAGGAATAAATGAAGCCCAGGCTACAGCACAGGGAAAAAGGAGGTGAGGTGGGAGAATGTGCCAGACATGCATAATGTAGGGACTAAGTGACGTTAGACAGCAGTGTGGAGATGTTTTGTGGGCTTTTTAAAAGCTGAATTATTTATTTTATGTGTATAGGTTTTTTTTCTGTGAATATATGTTCACCATGTGCAGGCACTTCTGGATGTCAGAAGAGTGTGTTGGATCCCACAGAACTGGAGAAGAGACAATTGTGGCTGCTGGGAATACACCCACTCCCTCCAGGTGAGTAGCCAGTGGTCTTAACTACTGAAACATCTCTTCAAACCCAGGACTGTGGGTTTTATTCTAGTCTGAGTACAATCTGAGTTCACAGGAACGTTTGGAATACAGATTGAAAGTATCTGGTTTCTATTACTAAAGATGGGCTTCACGATCGGGGATGTATTTGCCTGACATCTGTGAGACCCTGGGTTCAGTATTTATTAATAACAAAGACATTGTGTCTACTGTGCCAAACAACCACTGCAGTGGAGAAGGATCAGGAGCAGATTCGAGGAACAGGCTCCTGGACCAAAGTCGGGTGGGCCAGTGGATGAACATCTACCATATTTGAGAAATTTATTATAAGCAAAGCCATGAGATTTCTCTTGTGCATTTGTCAGTCAGCAATACTAAACTACCAGACTGATTCTGGGAGAGAAAAATGCCTAAGCTTGTTTTGGCCCATGCATGCAACCCCTGCACTCAGAAAGCTAAACCAGGATTGCTGGGAGTTCGAGGCTAGCACAGGGTATGTGGTAAGTGTAGCATGAAAGACAAACAAAAACAAAATCGACAAACTGATTTTTAGTAATATTTTGGTGAGTTAATAAGATCTTGAGCTCAATCCTATTATAGAATGATCTTTTTCAATAATACATGCTGCTGTTAGTAGATAGTATTAATTTAAATGAAGATTTTTTTAATGTATCGAGCAGAAGACACAAATGATAAGACAGGATAGTTACTCTAATCATATTAATAAATATGTGAAAAAATACAAGTTAGTTTCTAGTACTGTAATTCTATAGAAAATAGACAGGCTATATAGACACAAACTTAAGCAGTATTTCAATCTTTAATTGAAAAACACAAGTCTTATTTGCAAAATATGCAATGTGATAAATGACTGTCAAGAGGATGTTTTTGTACATCAACAATATAGATGCTATTAATTATGATCTTAAAAAGACTGTAGGTAGGCTTTGTTCACTGCAAACATACGAAAAAGGGCTCACTTAAAAGCCATTGACACTGGTTGTGTAGCTTAGACCAGATGAGTCCAAAGGAAAGTTTCTAACTCATGCATATTGGGAGTTTACTCGGGGAATAGGCCCAGCATCTTGGTGACAGCTCTGTACACGCCACTTCTGAAATGTAGCCCACGGAAGGATCCCCGCATGTCTGCGGCAAACACAGGCTGTGCTGCCTGAAGGGCTTGGCATTTTCACATAAAAAAGAATGAATGTCATTATGCGGTATCTCTCTAGAGCATCGTAATTATGCTGCATGCATACAATATTTATTTAAAACTTAAAAATTAAACTTCAAGAGGTGGTCATTTGAAAGCTGGCAGTCAATGAACGGATCCCATATTCATGAAAAGGAGAATATTTCTTCTAAAAGTTAAGAAATAGATCAAAACCGTCTCCCCAGTAACTGACACTTTAGTCATATAGAGGCTTTTTATGTGTCAGATTTATTAATCAAGAAGGTCCATGGGAATGAGAGGAGGAGATGCAGGGGATGCGACTGTCAGTTTTTGATATGTCAGGGGTAATTTTGTGGCTGTGATTTTCGGATTGCAGTACACAGGCAGCATTGTGCCAGGGTTTGTGTACCTCTTTGTACTCATCATCTGGGATGACTGGAAGAGAAGGCAAGGCGGAGATGTTTTGATACAGGATTGAAACTTGAAACTACAGTCCTTCAATTTGAACAGTATTCCCGTTTCATCTTTCTTTTCATGTTACCTTTTTAACTTTTGCCACTGATGTAAAAGGAAGAAAAAAAGGAAAAGAAAATTTGAAAAGATGCCAGGTGTTGGTTCTTATCAGGGTGAAGGATCACAGAAGTGGAGGATGAAATATAGTTTGTCGCTCGTCACAGCAGCAGGCTTATGAAGATCAAACGCGTGTCAACAACAACTGTTTGTCTTCCTACGGCCATCACACAATTATTAAGACGGTGACATCTCTTCAGAGTCGGTACATTTTGCCAAGATTGTAGCAGCCGATGTCCCATTAGTTTAACAGGCTGTGTTCTCCTGTGATGAGTACAGTCTTTCCTAATTGCTTTTGGCTGCTCCCTGAAATAAAAGAGTATCACTGTGCTACAAATCCTCTTGTCATTGTGAAATTCAGAATGGTTCGCTCCCTTTTAAGTCATCAAACACCAGAAAGTTCTAGAAACTGAGGTAAGGCAGTTTATTTTTATGATGTCTGAACAAAAGAATGGGGCCATCTATTTTTTATCCTTTTCTCAGGAGGGTGGGGAGACATGTCACTATTTTACTGTCTTTGCCAAATAAACAATTTGGTTTTCCCATATCGAACTGCAGGAGTAGCCTGAACTAATCATGTCATACATAAACACCACACTGCATCTTGGGGAAAATTTCTGCCAAAGATATTTCAAATGAGTAACTATTTATGACAATATTAATACACATTTTAAAAAAATCTTTTACTACTGTAGATATCGGTCCATCCCAAATGGTCTTGATCGACTGAGACTGCATCCTTTTTTCCTTTATTGTTGGGAGGATTATCTGAGTGTATTTTGCCAGCCAATACTGCTGCTCAGATCACCACCTCTTACAGGTCCTCCAGGAAACTGTTATTAGAGCAGTTGCCCTTAGTGGCTTTCTGAGGTTCCTGACAAGTCTGAGAGAAAGGAAACAAGCTTGATGTCACCAAACGGGCTAAGAGCAATGAGTATCAAAAAGAAGAAATGTGAGAATATTTTGGGTAGAGATATAAAACCATTAAAATATAAAACCACGAAGGTTTAGGTGAGAGGTACAATTATTTTAACACCTTCAGAAATTTAACACAGTTCTAATTTTAAGTAGGGTTTGTATTTCTATCTAAGTCCAACAAAAGCACTTGAGAAATAAAAATTAAAGATAAAAATTCCATACGTATGATTAATAAAATGACATCATGTTGCAATAGTGTTTTACAAATTGTGACCTAATCTAGGTACCTATTGTGACATCAGATAAGTATAAATTTGTCCATATGACTCTAATTAATGCCCAGTCCCAGAAGTAAATTCACAGTAACTAATCAAAAATAAAGACCATGACTTAATCTACCTAGTTAGCTTGACTGATTAGAGAAAAATCCAGCAACGATCTCACTGGCTTCTTTCTGTCAGCATGTATAAGTATTAAATTATACATACATATAGTACTGAAAGGCTTATACCACAATACATATTAACTGCTTTTAATGACTTCCCTGAGATGTTTCTTCTGTTATACTTCTCTAAATCTCTTGATTTTACAGTTAGAGAAATGATGCACTTACATTTTGATTTTGAAGAATGGGATTTATTAACTGTGCTTGGTGGTGCTCCCTTTAATTCCAGCAGCATCCAGGAAGCAGAGGCAAACAGATCTCTGAATTTAAGGCTAGCCTGGTCTACAGAGCAAGTTCCAGGACAGACAGGGCTACAAAGAGAAATCCTTTCTCAAAGAACCCCAAAACCAAGCCAAAACAAAAGAAAGGTGGAGTTTATTTTCCTATATGCTACATCTCCTTTCTCCTGCCTACTCTCTCAGTATAACTAAATGTTAGTCTTTCAGTTAAGAGCATACTCAGTATTTATATAAATACCATTGCATAGATATTTTTCAACTCTTGCCCAAAGAGTGAATTTTAATTCCTTTTAAAACAAAGCTTTTTTTTCCCTCTTTTTTCTATCATGGCAGGGAAGTCACAATGGAATGGCTCCATCTAGGATGGCGTGGGATGAGGCATCTCCTTATTTTCTTGTTGGCAGACAGGAAGCAGAACCATGGCCAGACTCAGAGGTGGCACTTACCTCCAGTGTCTGCCCTTATACATTTCCTCTGAAGGCTCCGCCTAATTAAAGCTCCAGAGCCTTCAAACTAATACTTTGAGAGAGATGGGAAGTTCAAACCAAGAGCCTATGGGGAGACATCAGAAGCAAAATACGGCACACTCTCATGTGGTTTGTGTCCAAGACGCTAAAATTTTTATATGTCTCTCACCATAAGCTTAGAACTCTTGTTTTTGACAGGAAGCCTGTAGAGGAAATGGAGCCTAGAGGCATGTGGCAGGTACCCTCTCACACTTTAAGCACCACGTTAATTTCACTCATTTTTGTTGGTCATTAGTCTTCTGCAAACATTTGGTTGGGTGGGCATTTTACTAGGTAAAAGTTTTCAGTTGTCTGGAAAGTCATGCTTCTTTGTACCTAAGATAATTTGAATTGCATTATGAGGTAAAACTTTATTGAAAGCTTTATAGTTGACCAAGTACATTAAGCTAAATGCATTTCCTTCATCTGCTAATTTTGTAATTTTGTTAAAGAAAGGAGAGTTGCAGGCTTTGGAAAGACTCTTTCTCCTGTAAAGTCCCATGCTGATTATTGCTCTTGATTCTTTATCTCAGATAGGCAGTAGGGCATTTTTACCCCTCTCCAGGGGCCTCACTATAGACTCCTAAATTATAATTATCATGGCAAATCTTTTTGTTCTGACAAATAAAACCTACAGGTTTTACTTTGTACCCTTTTCTAGAGCTACATAGTTTAGCCCAAGTTTCAAAAGTAATCACCAGTCTGCTTCAATCCTGGGAATATATTTCTTTAGCCCCTGTAATGCACATAGTGTAAAGCCATTTCAAGTTGTGTTAAATTTTTCTTAGAAGCACGATTTCAAATAATCAGGCAGAAGGAAAATGAAAAAGACTATTTACCCCAACTGAGAAGCTCAATGAGAGCTTTTCAAAGTTAGAGAAATAGGTATATTTAGGCAAAGGTGCTCAGAGAAAAGTGTAGCAGTGTCTACAGGTCAAGGACAGCATAGAAGTATAACGATCCATGTTTCTTCATATCTAGAAAAGACAGACGGATATGGTTACAGATAAAGAAATTATAGAAATGATGAATGCCTAAAATGTCTCAGCTCCATTTCATAGCATTTTATAGAACTTAAAACAGGAATAGACATTTAAGTAAGGCAGATTGAATTACAACAATCTCTACAAATTAACCTCTAAATAGTCCCTCCTAAACATAAAATTCTCATTCAGATACATCAAAGTCAGAATAAGGTGTAAAGTGACCAGTTAATATCAATGACTTCACAAAATTAGTTAACAACATTTATCTCCATTTTTAAATAATATAACTCTTCATGAAATAAAACACAAAAAATACTCTCTGTGTGTCTGAATTTGTCTCTCTCTCTCTCTTTCTCTCTCTCTCTCTCTCTCTCTCTCTCTCTCTCTATGTGTTGTCTGTCTGTATGTCTGTGTATACTTTTGGCATTTAATTTTCACTTTCAAAGAAGTCTTGTGGGAATTTGAATTTGCATAGCTATACTTCATCTGATAATGAGTGGAGGATTTGCCAGGGAGGGAGGGTTGTTGGGGATTAATGGAGGATAAATCACAAATTTATCAGCTTGTTCAACTTTAAGGAGGAATATTGGACCTAATTCAGAGGACTCACTTAACATGGATGTAGAACACAGCGTGGCCACAGTTACCATGTGTAACCTGGGAAATAACCCTGTAGGGTGGCATCCTGTGAGAAGTGGCAAATAAATTGTGTAGAAAGTGATTTGAGGGATATTTATAGATACACACCCATACACACAGAGAGAGAAAGAGGAGGAGGGAGGCTACACATCAGATATCAAATAGGAGAATGGCTTTGCAGATATTACAAAGCTGTTCACAATTGCTCACTCTTTTTTATTGGATTACAGCCCAAATTCTATGATTTTCTCAATCTGCTTCCCAGTGAGGAAAAGACATTTGACACAGAACTTTATGCAAAGAAACTTAGGACACTCCTTTACTCTGTAGATAGAGGGCAGGGCTGGGTGAGGCAAGAGACACTTAGCCCTTCAAAGCACACGAAGTGGCCAGATGTTGGAAAGAGTCTTACTGTGGGACAATGGTCTTGTACCCTGTCACTTATATTGTATTGTTTCAATAAAATACTGATTGGTCAGTAGTCAGGGAGAAAGTATAGGTGGGGTGAACAGGCAGCAAGAAGAGGTGGGGCAACAAGAACAGGAGAATTCTGGATAAAGGAAAGAGTCAGTCTGCAGTCATCATAGAGGAAGCCAGACACAGAGGAAGCAAGATGAGAACAACTCACTGATACTGTCACATAGACAAGAATAATGGGCTAATTTTAAGATGTAAGAATTAGTTAATAAGAAGCCTGAACTAATAGGTCAACCAGTTTATAATTAATAGAAGCCTATGTGTGTTTCTTTGAGGCTGAATGCTGTGGGATCAGGCAGGACAGAAACCTCTGTCAACAGAGTCTGCCTGACGGACTTCCTGAGTTGCTGTGCCAGCCCTAATTTTCTGAAGCAGAGGTTCAGCACTTTGGTTCCTTGTGTCTAAAACAAGCCCTCTGCTCCAAAGGTCATTGTATATACAGTTCAAAGAAGAATTTGGACAATCAATGTCATACAATTGTATGGACGTAAGAAATTATACTTTAAGTAAGATGTATTATTCTCTTTACCAATCCTTTAAGGACTTAATAAAGGTTTAATTAATTTAGAAGGGTGGGGTCTTATGATACTGCTGTTGTAAGATCAATGTCTTATAAGAAGAGGAAGACATATCAGAAGGTGTAGTATTTAGACATAGCTAAAAGGTCACTTACAAGCCAGGAAGAGGGGCTACAGCCAAAACCAAAACCCAGTGGACCCTTGCCTTAGATTTCTAGCCTTTTAAATTATGGAAAGATACATTGATATAATGGATACTACTCAGCCTGTGATGTTTTGTTAAGACACCCATAGCAGGTGAATGCACTAGGTGACTATCATTGTGCCCTGTATCAGAGGAAAGAGAAAGAAGCAGTAGTGCAAGATAAACTCACGCTGTTATGGAAAACTTACATCTTATAAATATTGGCTCTGCTTGCCTTTTGTTGGTCAGAATTTAGATATGTGATGGACTAAAACCATGAAGCTATGAAGGTGGTAAAATATCTAGTGAATTGAATTGTTTGGTGCTAAAAATGTGTGTGTGTGTACAGGTGCGTGTGTACAGGTGTGTGTGTGCAGGTGTGTGTTTTAAACCCAAAGAGAAAAATGAATATAACTGTAGATTCTAAACACTTTCTATAAGAAGACATCTGCATCCCAGTTTACATTGCCCTTTGATTACTCTCTAGCTGTTCATTTGGTCTATTTTGATGATGCCTCGTACTCTGGGCTTGTATATATGTTTAGCTCTTCACTTTCTTTTTGGATGTATGTAGTTTCTACTATGTATACTCAATACATGAAATAATGTTTATATTATGACTTTTTCATACATGAATATAATGTGTTATCATCACATTTATCTCCATTAATCCTTCTTGTTCCCTCCTGTTGATCTGATTTCTCTTCTGAAATAGTTACCTTTATACTTCAAAATGTTTTGAGTTCTGTGTTTATAGACAATGTTTTCCCGTTAATTTATATTAGGATTCTATGGACTATTAACTAGTTAATATGGCTAGTTAGTGCTCTCATATACTTGATGTTCACTTTGATGAGTACTTTTACATATGTCTATGCTTTTAATGGTAAGATTATGCTATTAAGTTTGAGATTCTTATGCAGAAAAATGAGAAAGACAGCTTTGTCATTTCTAATTTCTGTATAAAGGAAGTAATTGGTCAATAATTACTATCACTTAGTATTCATTCCTATAATACACAGGAGTTAATTACATTTTCTGGAAGTCCTAATTTTAAATCTGTTTCTCTTTTACTTTCATGTTTGATTTTCTATTTAAATTTATTCATGTAATGTATTTTGATTATATTCTATCCCTTTCTCCAACTCCTCCCAGATCATCCCTATCCCTACCTCCCTAACTTCATGTTCTCTCTCTCTAAAATCAAAACAAAAAAAGACAAAAATATTAAAACAATTAAAAGGTACACAACAAAACAAGGAATTCATTTTGTGCTGCTTACCTACTCATTGGAATGAGACCTGCTCTGAAGTATGATTGTTTTATCCGGTGATGCTCTAATGGAGAAGAACAATTTTCCTTTTCCAGGCAACTGTAATCTAAAACAACAGTAATCTGTTATAAGATATACTGGGTGTAATAGTGGCACAAATGTATGAGAGTAACTAATCACTTTTTTGATTAGTTTTAAGGCCCACTTCATGAAGGAAAAACCGTACCTGATACTGTTTATGTGCCCAAGAGCCTGTTAGTAGATGGACCTGGAGAACATCTACTGCTATTATTCTGGTAAAGGAACATAGCAATAGCATGACTGACCGCATTCTGCTCTACCCACTTCTCAGTCCACCATTCAACCTTCATTGGAGAAGTTTTTCCTTACAGTACAAGGTAATTAACACAGAGACACATAACTGGACAATGTGCAGAGTGAGAGATTTTAGAGTGCTCAGCTCTAAGGGGGAAGTCTTCATCAAGCCCCTCCCTTTAAGGCTATTTACTTTTTTTATTCATTGCGGAAGAATTATTTCTTTTGATACATTTGTGTTGGACAAAGCATTAAATTGAGACACAAAGTGAAACACAAAGCCATGAGGAAGTTTAATCTATCACCTACCATCATGTTCCTTAGAGATTAGTCAGCCCACAGTGAAAGAATTTGTGTTTTATTTGCATGCGAAAGAATCAAATTTTATTTCTAGTAGTTGCTTTAGCAGATAGGAGAAGGGGGGGGGTGACCTTATAGAATTAAAGAAATCCTCAGGCTTCCTCCTTCATTCCAAGGTTACCTTCTATGTGTTAACAGTAACGCTTCATGAGCACAGCATAGCTGTGCTTGACTGGATCATTCATTTGTAACACTGCCTTGGTCTCAGATTCCCCCAGTCCTGGTTAACTTTCTGCCTTCCATCGGAATCATGATTATTTTGTAATGACGGCACTCCTCAGAATCAGTGAAAACAACTGGTAAGTAGAAGATATACATATGAATGGGATCTTTCAAACTCATAACTGTTAATTAAAAGGAAAATATTCTCTAGGTTCCTGTCTCATGACCACATTATACATGAAGCATTTTTAATGAAATTCAGCTGGCACTTTCTCTGTTTAATGGGTCTTCTTGGATAGAAGCCAAATGGATTAAAGTTGTACCAGATTTGATCATGTACCATGAGGTATTATCATTAAGATTTAATACATAAAATTGAGCCTATGTATTTCTATAAGGAGAACCAGAATAATTTAACATTATGAGGGTCAAGGAACAATCACAAAGTGTGTGGGGGGGTCACAGAATGGGGTTCAGCTCCTGTGTCATTCAGTGTGTGATAAGTGATGTTATATAAGCCTCTGGTTATGGGAAAATAAGGGACAAAGGCCAGTTCTGCAGTGACAGAGCTCGTGGGGGCAAAGAATGACGGGCTATGTAAAATCTATAGATTGTTGGTCTCATTTATTATAGCGGCTTCATTGAGTGGCAGGAAACATTGCTGTAAAGGGCCACAAGGTCAGTGTTACACTTACTCAGCACCACTCTGTATTGAGATGAAGGAAAGTAGGTATCTACCAACAAATTTTTACTGCCACACATATAGATATTTGGGTTTTATGTAATTTCAGAATGTCATTGCATTAATTACTTTCTGTTGTTGTGATAGAAGGCCCACAACAACAACACAACAGCAGCAGCAACAACAATGGGAAGAAAAGGTTTATTTTGGCTTACAGTTCGAGGGACTGTAGTCCATCCAGGCAGAGGAGGCACAGTGCAGAATCAGGAGCTTGAAGAAGGCCTGACAGTCAGGAAGCAGAGTGACCAAACACATTTCATCTGAATATTGGAAACAGGGAGAACAGCAAGAGAGATAGGCTACGAAACCCAAAGTCGCCCCCAGTGGAGTGCCTTCTCCAGCAAGACTCCCTCCTGAAGGTTCTATAAGCTCCTCAGTAGCTATATCAACTGCAGACATGCTCCTTCAGTGCACCCTCATTCAATCCTTGTAGTAGAGGATGCCAGGGCACCCAACAACATGACCGCAATGCCTGTGGGTCTGTAAATGGAGTGAAGATGAACCACTCTGGAGTCCGGTTCAGCAACCATGGCCTACTTTATTACATCTAAGCAATGGCTTCAGTATTGGAAACCCATCAACTGTGATTGGTGAGTACATTACCACGGGTTGGACAGTGAGCACTCACATCACTAGGATCTCTAAAGAAGAAACACATAAAATGAGATGTGGAGAGCCAAGACCCCTCAGTTGGCCAGTTATTGGCTACTCACCGTACTTCAGAATTCAGCTTTTTGACTTCTGGGAACGCTCAGCAGCGTGCTGTGCCACGTTTCCTACTGAGAAGAGCAGCATTCCAGGTAGGCTGGCTGCTAAGTCAGGACTGCATTTTCTCCTACAGCAGAGTGCTGGCTTACCCCTCATCCAGACCACAGTACTTGCTACAGAAGAGACGCAAGGACTGAATGCTATATAATGCTAAGACCCATTGAATATTTAATCAATAATTAGTGTTATTTCATAACAATGATAAATACTTAAAGCTAAGATATGATCACTCTTTCTGATTATTTTGTTGTGCTATGGTATTGGTTTGCTTTATTTTGTTTTGTTTTATTTTTATCCTAAGTTGGCCTTGAGTTCACTCTTCTCTCCACACACCTTGTGAACTATTCCTGTTATCTTTATGCACTGAAGAAAGAAGGCTTTTCAGGTGGAGATATTGTTAGGGTCCTTCTCCAGCACGCAGTAAGATCTGGGTTTCATCACCTGCACTGCATACACTAGATGGAATGGCATGAGCCTGTAATTCAGCACTTTGGGCATAGAGGCCAAAGGAGAAGAAGTTGAAAGTCATCCTTTGCTACAAAGTGAGTTCGAGGTCACCCTGAGACAAGGAAGATTCTGACTCAAAAGAATAAAACAGTTACTAGCTCTGAAGCAAAGATCAGCACCTGTATCTTAGACTTCCAAAGTAAGTCATAAGAAAAAACAAAACAAATGAAAGGTTAGACTCTTCGAAATGTGCTAAATATTTCCTGACTATATTGTTTCCTTATTTTCATTCAGTCTGAAAATCTATGATCCTATTTTACAATGAGGTCTGGGAAAAACCAAAACCACAAGTAAGGGCTGTTGCAACCATGTCACATGAGAGTGTGCCTGACTGGACCCTGTGACTCTGCTGTATTCTTCCACGTGAGATGTTCCCTCACTAGAGACCTCATGTGCTTTCTGGAAAGCTCCAGAGTTGCCTCTTGATCAGCCCAGTTTCCTCCTTGCCACTCTGGTGGTAAGTGGTGCAGAAACATTTTAATTAATGGTGAGCTTCTCAAAGTTGAAGTGCAAACAATTACAGCTCAATTTTACTTTCGGCCTCATTTTTATCATTTCCATTCTCTCCTCCCTCCCTATTAGATACCTCTGGTTCACAGCCAGTAAAGGTGCCTAATGGCTCTGTGTGAGAAGGGAAGGCATTGTTTATCTCTCCTGCAATTAAAGGCATTGGAGACAAAGCCAGAGATTTCCTGCTCCACACCTCTGGGGAAAAGGTAGCCACCCACTCTTGGCTGTCTGGGCAATAGTCTACCTTTCTCCATGGAAAGAATCACATCTTCCTCATAGCAACTGTTTGCATACAAAGCTCAAAGAAAGTTCATTGCGCACATCACAAGTACATCTGATATGTAAGTGAAGTGATCTGTAGCACTGTTAATTAGACCTAAATTCTTGATTTACTATTTATAAAACAAAATTGATTATTACTTCATCAACAACATTTAAAGCATCATTAAGAGAGGTCTGCTCCAGCAGCCTCAGGTTAAATTTTTTAACAAGCACTTTAGTTGCTAATCTGTGTTATTGCCAACATATGTAAACTTCCTAATGCTAATTGCATTCAGCTGTGAATCAAACAATGTCTAATTCTCTTCAGGATTAATTATGCACATGTGCCTCCTGCATTCCTAAACATGGTTCTCATAAATAATAAGAGATATATCTAAGCAGATGGGATTTTTCCAACTAAATGATCTGTTTATCATGAATAAAACAAATGACACATACTAGACTTCAAATGCAGAGTCATGGCAACTTCACATATTTTTAGCATTAATAAGCATCATCGTTGTTTATATGAGTGCGTGTTTGAACAACTGAGCAGCAAACCGTGTTTGCTCACATGCTGTATTTATCTCCACCAACATTAAAAACAATTTTAAGCTGAGAAGCCATAACAGAGTAATTTTATGCATGAACTGGGTGATGATAATTCAACACAGTAAAGATTCAAACTCCACAGCCCCATAGGGAGTTCTCTTTAAATGGACTTTGTAATTAAGCTGATAGTCTGGTATAGTCTTCCTGTTTCTAGAACAGAGAGTGTTGGGAGGCATCTTCTGCTGTGGCAAGATTAGAACCTTAGAATCACTTATCTGAAATAGTCCGATTCAACTTTTTTGTTTCTACAAAGAAGATAATTTTGAAAGAGTATGGATTTGCATAGTGCAAAATAAATTATGGATAAAATAAATGCAAAGAATTAAGTTATTAATTTAGAACTGTGTATTACGGGATCTCCCCCGCCCTCCTTCCCTTCCACCCTCCCACTTGTGGCCATATTCCATGGTGAATCTGAATTGAAATCGAATTAAAGAGCAGTGAAAATTCCATGTAAAAATATTATTCCTAGTAAATTATGTTACTGAGAATGTGTTGTTTTACTTCTTAAATATGGTGGCTAGCAATTTTTTTCGTTTTGTTCTTTTGATACAGGGTCTTACTGAGTAGCTTTGACTGGTCTGGACTCCCTGGTTAGACCAGGCTGACCTCAAACTGATATCAATCTGCTTCCCTCTGCCCCTGGAGAACTGGACTTTAATGCATGAGCCACTACACCTGGCCCAAGATTTTGTTATATATGTACCCACATTTTATTATATATGTAGTGTTAATTATTTTATTTTGGGTAGTACTAATCTGATATGTAATGGATCATCTAGCAAATCAAGAGGGGAGTCCAGTAATAAGAAGATTTACAGTTGGAAATCTGGGCTTTCTAAATAAAATAATAAATAAAATGAAAAAAAAAAACAACAAGTCTTCAATTCAGAAAGTCCAATAACTTCTCCAAGGACACAAAGCCTCAGCAAATACCACATATTAAGTAGCAGATCCAATTTGTCTCTGAACGAATGATTGATTTGGCTCTTGTAAGAGCTATCTTTCTCACCTCTAAAGAGTGGTCACACTGTTACCACTGTAGGTTATTGAAAAGATTTATAGCAATACTCAGAGTGTCTGCCCTAGTCTGTGCTGTTTGTTGCTTTGTTTATCCTTCTCTCTACACTCTTATCTTAAAACTATATAATTCTAACTTTAATGACAATTAAACACACTGCTAAAAGAAGTCCACACTTTGTTTTTTGCTAGTCAAAACCAAAAACCAAATAGACGAAGATGTTAAGCATTAAGGGAAAGTAGATAAAATACTTATGTCTGTTGGGGACACTAAAACTTTGGCTATTGGTCCTTGGTCAATGAAAAATTTAAATTCTTATAATCAACATATTTTAGTGAAACCATCAACCTGCCGCAGATCCTCCTTATAGGTTATGAAAGATAAGATCAGCTTTGGAAAATTATTGTCATGTTGCCTAGGAAGTAATAGAATGATAATGGCTAATGATGATGTCATTATGAGGGAAAGGTATTCTTTTCCATAAAATCTTTGACTCAACCCTGTTCTGTGGAAATTCCTACTTCTTCATTTTTTATCTCCAATTGCTCTGGGACCCCTTCCTTTCATTTCCATCTTCAAGGTATTCTCCCCTTGGGTCCATTCAAAAGTTGTGTTCTTCAGATCCACTGGACACTCACTATTCCCATTGCCTCCATACTTCCAATGGTTGTTGTTGTCTAAACAAAGCAGTTCTCCTCATACACACATAATTCTCAAGTTTCAGAACTAAAGTGCTCTTAAACTCCACCTTGCTTCAGTCCCCTCATCTGTACCACGAACACAAAACCACTCAATACCTTATATGGTGGCATGGAGTAGTGAATAAAATGATGATTGCAAAATGCTCAGAGAGTTACAACAATTAGAACAATGAACTATTCATAATTGCCCATCTCCTATTATTATCACTAATATCTTCCAGATGTAATCAACCCAGATATCCCCACACATTTCTGGCTATAGTAAATTCTTATCAATATTATGTTGCTAATTGATTATACCACTATAACTCCCTAGCAAAAATAAGTGTGCAGTATGACTTACTTATTAATTATGGATTTGTACTAATAACCTAACATGTAAATAATGCATGCAGATATTATTATTTCAACGTAGATTTCCTAAAAAAATGGAATGCATCCAAAACCATAAGAGGTGAAAAAGGAAAGAAAACATCAAATAGATGAAGAAATGGTCCTACTGGGTCTTGTGGTGGTGGAGTTGTGGATGTGCCTGGGGCAGGAGGCCTGTGGGGAACTCTATGGTCTTGCCCTCCCCTCCTCTGGGCTCAGGCCCACATGCAAATGCAATCACCAGTCCATCTTCCTCCCCATTAGAGTCTTGTAGATGCGATAAGGATATTCATGTGTTTCCCTAGGGTATAATCATTGCCAAAAGATGCATTAAATGACATCATTGATTGTGAAGTCCTTTAGGTTGATAAATTCTCCTTTTAACAATTAATTTCATGTACCTCCGACACCAATTTTAAAGTACTTGGCACAGATCATATGGTACTTAATATTTTACTGACACTTAAACAAGTCTAAATTTGCTAGTTCCATTAAATAAATTAAACTTTACACCAAAATTCACTTAATTACTAAAATGTATGCTCAACAATGGGCACGCCACCTTATGCAACATGAAGGGTACTGTGGTTGCAGACTGAGCAGATGAAATCGGTGCTCGTGAACATCTCCCCTTCAGTAGTAAGATTTGGGATTTTGTAGGTAAAGATAAACTGTTGAGTAAATCAAATGTCTGTTGAAATATAAAGGGCAAAATTAAGTGTTCTTTGTTAAATTCTAATGATGTAACTAGCGAAAATATTTCCCAGCTGCTCGGATCTCTCAGTGCTTTTATGTGAGGTCCCAGCTTAAAATAGCAAATCTAAAATAAATCGAAGCAAAAAGTTATCTCTTTCTCCCTCCCTTCCTTGATTGCTTTTTTATACTTTTTCTTTTATTCTTTTTAGAGATAGCAAGCTCTTATAGTTTCCAGTAGGGCCATTAGCACAACTTGGCCTCAAACTCCTAATCCTCCTGTCTTCATCTCACTCAGTGTTGGGATTATAGGTATGTGTCTCCTTGCCCAGCTTCTTTAAAAAAAAAGGAGTTTTAAGCTCCATTTAGAAAGGAGAGATTCCCTATTTTTAATCAGTAGAAAAATATGGTTTTTTATATCCATTATTGTATTACTTTCTTTGTTTTATTCTATGTTAAATTCTATTAAACATTTTCCTTTAAAACATTAAATCTTGTTATGAAATATTATAATTAAGTATTTTATGTATTTATTATAAGATAAAGTAGGCATTCCAAGTTACTGTGAAAATATAGAAAGATTAACAGATTTTTAAGCTACTGTATATGTTAAGTTAGCAAATAAACTTCATAGTGTTCAGACATCAATATAAAAGTAATCTCAAAATAGATGGATATTTAGTTGTATATACAGATAATGCTGAGTAGGTTTCCAGGCTCAATGTAATAGTCAAAGAGTACAAAAAAGACTGATTATATATAAAGACAAGAAAATAAAAGCACTTGTACTTATTGAGCATTCCAAATGGCCTAGAGATGATATTCAAAAAGTGGCATCTCTAGTAGATAAAGAATATAGAATACTCATAAATTAGAGACTAATAAAGACACTAATTTATTAATAAATAAGCAAAAATCATAAACAAGGGAAAAAAGGAGAGTTGTTTACACTTGAGGGAAAAGAGCGAGCAACTTTTTGGTAATCTAGTAAACAAAGAGAGTAAATGGAATCCACAGTGTGAACAAAAATCATTGATGTTGAATTTTGTAAGATAGGAAAATAGTCAGCTATTCTGTCTTTTCTCTATTGGAAACCATTTTTAATTAAACTTAATTTTAAATTAAAACTTAAGAGCGAAAAAGACAGTGAGAAATTGTTGTTGATTCCAGGTGAATAAACACCTACCAGCACTGTGAGAACTGGAATTGGATTCTGTTGAGAGGGGCGGCAGAATTTGGAAATGAGATGTAAGGAACCCTAGGGGAAACTGAGGACATTTGCTATGGAATGGGAAACAGTAATCGCTCCCTGATTTTGCCATTACAATTACCATCATGTGACAAAACAAAACTTACTTCTTAGGAGAGGTATATCAAGTACTTAATGAGGCAGATTTTGATTTACACTCACGTGACAACCATGGGCTCAGGAGATGGCTCAGTGGATAATGGTTATCAGACTTTCATCTCAGTTACTGACAAGACAAAAAGAGAGTGTGAACTTCTACAAGCTATCTATTGACTCACACATGTTCATAGCAGCACAAAAATACCAACTAACTAAATAACTAAATAAATAAATAATGATTTAAAAATAGCTACAGGTAAGAGAGTAAATAAAAGAAAAGAAAAAATAAAGTATGAAACAGGTAAAGATGGAGAGAGAGAAAGAGAGAGAGAGAGAGAGAGAAAGGGAGGGAAGGAGGGAAAGAGAAAGAGGGAAGGAAGAAAGGAGGGAGGGAGAGAGAAAGGGAGGGAAGGAAGGAGGGAGAGAGAGAGAGAGAGAGGGAGGGAGGGAGGGAAGGAAGGAGGGAGAGAGAGGGAGGGAGGGAGGGAGGGAGGGAGAGAGAGAGAGAGAGAGAGAGAGAGAGAGAGAGAGAGAGAGAGAGCATCACAAGGCAAATAGAAAACTAGAGCTCCCAGATTGATCAGGTTCTAAAGCATTTTCTTGTATACATTCTGCAACTCTCAAAATTGAAGGCTGTCAACGAATAAACAAGTTGAAATGGGTAAATAATTTCCACTTATGCAATTTCTTTGAAGGAAATAATAATGCCTTTGCAGCAAAAATAGTTATTATAATGTAACAGTGGTAATCTCTGGGAAGTAAGTGTTCAGTGAATTCACTAGAAGTAGTTATTTT
This sequence comes from Chionomys nivalis, assembly GCF_950005125.1. Classification (NCBI taxonomy): domain Eukaryota; kingdom Metazoa; phylum Chordata; class Mammalia; order Rodentia; family Cricetidae; genus Chionomys; species Chionomys nivalis. The sequence continues at coordinate 186,500,464 of NC_080086.1, read as the reverse complement.
GTAGAATAGAATCCCTTACAGTTATTAAAATCCAGCGTGTAAGAAAGTAGTAACAGACATGGGAAAAGCACGTGCAAGGTGCCTCACTTTTTAAATAGAAGATATAAGAAAGTAAGTGAAATAGATTTTCTTTTATAATAGAATTTATGGATATTTGTAGATCCATTGTGTATGCATGGTTGGTTTCTGTTAAGTTTTCAGAGCGCTTTCCACTCCTTTCTGAGAAACAGTCAATTGCAGAGTAAAAGAGGTGTTGAGCTTTGACCGAAGCTGTTGCCCAGACTTCTCTTTGATGACACCTAACATGGTGTTACGTCTACCTTAGACCTTTGCCAGCTGTTGGCTGTTGTCAGGCTGAACTGATCCCCGCTGAAGATCCCATGAGGCACTAATTCATAGATTTTCCCTCGTGTGAGACTGAAACCATGTTAAGAGCATCTTGGAAAATATTTTCCTATATAATTTATTTAGTTTCATTCCATTTATTTGTCGGGTGAAACATGAGCTAGAACCCAGGGGTTTTGCCCACTTTAGACAGATCTCTGCTATTGAGCCAATACAAGTTAAATTTAAATTCTGATTTAAAGAAAACAACTCTCCAGGTCTTTCAGCATGTAATACAACATCTGGCCTATTGTGATAGCCCTCAGCTCTGACTTCTTCAGACCACTTCTCTGGACTATGTAAAATTTATAATGTGTCTTATATGCTGCTTCTTAAGCTTTAAGGCACATGAAAATCAGGGAACTAATGCTAAAATGCAGATTGTGATTCAGTAAGTAAGAAATATAACCTGATATTCTGCCTTTCAGACAACTTCATAGGTAGAACTGATAACAAATGGTCTGTGGACCACATTACTCATGGCAAGGTGTTGGGTAGTAGTTATAATTATCATGAACAGAAATTCATTTGTTCTTATTGGTTATTGTTCTTCATTTTTTTAGTTGCTACCTTCCAAACACTCCCATGCTCTCTAGACATCTATTTACCAATTGACTTAAATTCATGCTATACCTAATTTTGTGTATGAAATAAATATGGAAAAATTTGCCAAGATGTATACAAATATGTTTATTTGTGGTGGATATCTGAATGGCATTTAATATTAATAATATCTTGACATTTTGCCCTCCAGAAGCTTTTTAATGAATGCATTTCAATTTTTTAACTAAAATAATCCTTTAAAAATTTTTTAGTTTCTTTTTAATTGTGTGTGTGTCTTTTTGTGGGTATATGCACTTGAGTGCAAGTTATGCTGGAGGCCTGAAGAGATCCCTGTAGTTGCAGGAGGTTGTGCAGCCTGATGTGGGTGCTGGAAACTGATCTCTGGTCCTCTGCAAGAATACCTCTTAACCATTAAGCAATATTTCCAGGCTCAATATTCTATATGAGAAATTAAATATATTCAATTCTATATGAGAAACACTTTTAAATGTTTAATTTAAATATAACCATGAAAATGAATCAAAATAAACTATCTTTTTAAATGAATGTCCCTTTTCTCCTGTCAACAAAAAAGCAAAGACAAAGGAAGGTGAGTATGTAGGGAAGGAGGAAATTTACTTAGTGTTTGTTCAAGTGTGAAGAGGTATGTCCACTTCTGACTTGAGTGCAACTGCTCTTCAAAAAATCAAAAGTACAACCACTGTATGACCCAAGTATGTCATTCCTGGGAGTATATGAACAGGACTTCACATCCTGCTGCAGAGATACTTGCACATCCCTGAACAGTGTTGTTCTCTTTTACAGTAGTAAGGGAGGGAATCAACTTAATCATCATCAACAGGTGGATGCATAATAGGGAGCATACACATGATTTAATTGTATTCAGCCATAAAGTAAAAGGAAACCGTAAAATCCATGGGATAATGTGTCTAACTGAAGAGCTTTATACTAAGTAGCCCAGGATCAAAACGACCAATGTCACAAGTTCTGTATTAGTGTGGATCCTTGCTCTTAATTGTTTTGTGTATGCATATTTTTGTGGGAGTGAGTAGGAGGCGGAGGAAGGGAAACTAGAATGAGGCCCATGGTGTGGGGAAAAGAGATGCTAAAGAGTGTGGTGTGGAGGGTGGAGAACACTTGCTCTATGGAAGAGAAGGGAGGCACGGATGACAAGATAAAGAGGAGACACAGGTCAGGGAGATGTGAATCAGGAGTCGGCAGGCATAGGCAAGATCAACCAAAATTAAGTGTGTATAGAAATGGCATGAGGAAACCTGCTACCTTTTATACTAGTTGAAATTCAATAAAAATTTAAAACTGCCATTTTGATTTTTGCTCTGAAGGTGAAACATGGAACCTGACTGCTAAGATATTTAAGCAGTGTTTTAATATAAAAGGGCCACAATAAAACTCATCCCTGAATAATTCTCACAACAAAAGCCAATCAAGTTTTTAGAACAGGCTCCAATGGGTGATGAGATCTACAGTTATATGGCTTAACCTTTCATTCATTGTGATCAATACATATGAATTCCATTATGTCATTGACAAGCCCCACTTATGAGTGCAGTAGATGAACATGTAGATTACAAAGCTTCTTTGCTTTGGTATTCTTAGTCATGAACAACATGCCTGGTAAGTTGAGCCATGAACATGGAAGAGAAGTCAGGGTCTTTTCACATGTTGGTACTTTGACTTAGGTCACTAACAATGGTACTCATGACAGTCATTAAGTGTCACCAGCACTAAATTTCTAAAAATTTACCTTCAGGCATTTCCAGAACTGCCCAAAGTTTATTTTTATAATATTTACAAGTTAAAGTACTACTCACAAAAAAAAAAAAAAGATTCAGCTTATCTGAATCACATAAACTAGTGTTACTCCAGGGTTTGCATAAAATCTTCATGAGCATTCTTTGTATTGCTTCTTTTTACAGAGTGGTGATTTTTTTTTGAACTCGTATTTTAATTTAGAGCATGTGAATATTCTCCCTGAGTCTTTACTCAGTCAGCCATCAGGTTCTTATAGCTATACATGTTAGCTTAAATCCAGATCATTTGAGCAGGAAAGAAAACAAAAATTCCTAATTTCAAATTGGGCAAATGTATTTTGCTTGGCAGTGAAGCATACACATAGCTGAGTAGTGCAGTCCGCCCGTACAGCAGCAGATACTATGTGTGTGTAAAACAACCTTGAAGTTTTAATGTTCCCTTTCTGCTACACCTTCTAAAATGTATTTATAACTAGTATATGGCATACAAACAATGGAAAGCTTTCTAAGTTGAGTTCATTACAGGTATTAAATGCAAATATAATTACACCTTTCCCCATTCACTTGCAGTGACCTGTTATTTGGCACATTTTCGGTGGAAATATTCTCATTCAATTCATGGAATGTTTTTGGCTGTATTAGTGCCAGGATATAGTAATTGCCTTACCCAGACATATAATTCTTTCAGAAGGCTGGAATGGAACACCATGAAAATTAATATTCTGCATTTTCCCTGCAGACCTTTAGAAAGAGGAATTTCACATGATTTTTTTTTTCAGAAACCTGATATAAGCCTGTATAACTTAAGGATCACATTCATGTTATTTCCCATGATTTTAGTTAGCACCAGGCAAACACCATGTATACAATGGAACATTTATTTTAAGCAAGCTATAGTCTTGGGATTTTATTATTTCTTACATAATGTGTATATTTTGAAAATATATACATACAGTGGGCAGATGTTATACATATTCCTGCTTTAAAATATTGCTATTGAGCCTTTGTCTTTGAGTCATATAAACATGGTTTTATGAACTGTTTTAGATTTCAGGAAATATATCACTCTCTTCAGTATTTCAAATTTTAAAACTTCGTGGTCAAATGCATACATACAGTTCATTTGTGAAAGGATGCATAGCTATCTATATAATTTTGTTTAAATTTGACTACGTATTTTCCTTGAAAACCTCCATGTTGTCTCCCTAGTGGTGAGAAACATGATGTCATGATGTACCAGTAACCTGATTACTACAGAAAAACCATATCTATACAATTAGATCATTTGGAATGTGTAGAAGAAAGTTTCTGTCCCATTTGGTCCCATAGCCATTTAGTCCCAAAGAAATGCACAGAAGGTTATATTAATTATTAATTCTTTGGTCTTTTAGCTCAGGCTTATTATTAACTAGCTCTTACAACTTAAGTTAACCCATAATTCTTGTTTTTGTGAAGTCATGTAGCTTCTTACCTTTTGTTGGTGATGCAATCTCATCTTGCTTTCTCTGAGTCTGGCTGATGACTATGTCTGTCTTTTTCTCTTCCCAGAATTCCTTAGTCTAGTTGTCCTGCCTGTGCTTTCTGCCTGGCTACTGGCCAATCAGCATTTTATTAAATCAATATGAGTGATAAATATTTATAGTGTATAAAGGCATTATTACTCAGCAGGAATGCAGCATTTTTTTAGTTGTGAAAAAAATTCACTGTAAAATAGAGTGTGTGAAACCTGTGATGTTACACACTTCTACAACAAAATGTTACTGATAACAATTTCAGCTCTTTCTGTGGTCTAATTTCTCTTTCCATCCCAGAGAAAACCATTATTAGTGTATTTTTCTTTTTTTTTTTTTTTTTTGCCTTGCAAACTGGATTTTTTTTATTGAAAAAAAAAAATTTCTGCCTCCTCCCCGCCTCCCATTTCCCTCCCCTTCCTCCCGCTCCTCTCCCCCTCCCCCACTCCTCTTCTCCTCCCTCTCCAGTCCGAAGAGCAGTCAGGGTTCCCTGCCCTGTGGAAAGTCCAAGGTCCTCCCCCCTCCATCCAGGTCTAGGAAGGTGAACATCCAAACTGTCTAGGCTCCCACAAAGCCAGAACAGGAAGTAGGATCAAAACCCCGTGCCATTGTCCTTGGCCTCTCGTCAGCTCTCATTGTCTGCCATGTTCAGAGAGTCTGGTTTTATCCCATGCTTTTTCAGTCACAGTCCATCTGGCCTTAGTGAGCGCTCAGTAGATCAGCCTCACTGTCACAGTGGGTGGGTGCACCCCTCGTGGTCCTGACTTCCTTGCTCATGTTGTCCCTCCTTCTGCTCCTCATTAGGACTTTGGGAGCTCAGTCCGGTGCTCCAGTGTGGGTCTCTGTCTCTATCTCCATCCATCGCTAGATGAAGGTTCTATGGTGATATGCAAGATATTCATCAGTATGGCTATAGGATAGGGTCATTTCAGGTTCCCTGTCCTCAGCTGCCCAAGGAACTAACTGGGGACATTGCCCTGGGCACCTGGTAGCCACTCCAGGTTCAAGTCTCTTGCCAACCCTTAGGTGGCTCCCTTAACTAAGATATGAGTTTCCCTGCTCTCCTATCCAACCTTCCTTTATCCCCAATCATCCCGTTTCCCCAAGTTCTCCCCATCCTCTCCTTCACACTTTTCTCTCCCCATCTCCCCTTACCCCCAACCCACCCCACCCCCAAGATTCCGACTTTTTGCCCGGCAATCTTGTCTACTTCCCATAGCCAGGAAGATACCTATATGTTTTTCCTTAGGTTCACCCTCTTATTTAGCTGCTTTAGGATCACAAATTATAGACTCAGTGGCTCCTATCCATGGCTAGAAACCAATTATGAGTGAGTACATCCCATGATCTTCTTTTTGGGTCTGGGTTACCTCACTCAGGATAGTATTTTCTATTTCCATCCATTTGCATGCAAAATTCAAGAAGTCATTGTTTTTTTACCACAGAGTAGTACTCTAATGTGTATATATTCCACACTTTCTTCATCCATTCTTCCATTGAAGGACATCTAGGTTGCTTCCAGGTTCTGGCTATTACAAATAATGCTGCTATGAACATAGCTGAACAAATGCTTTTATCATATGACAGAACATCTCTTGGGTATATTCCCAAGAGTGGTATTGCTGGGTCCAGGGGTAGGTTGATCCCAATTTTTCTGAGAAACTGCCACACTGATTTCGAAAGTGGTTACACAAGTTTGCATTCCCACCAGCAATGGATGAGGGTACCCCTTTCTCCACAACCTCTCCAGCAAGGCTATCCTTGGTGTTTTTGATTTTAGTCATTCTGACAGGTGTAAGATGATATCTCAAAGTTGTTTTGATTTGCATTTCTCTGATCGCTAAGAAGGTTGAGCATGACCTTAAGTATCTTTTGGCCATTTGAATTTCTTCTGTTGAGAATTCTCTGTTCAGTTCAGTGCCCCATTTTTTAATTGGGTTAAGTAGCATTTTAACAACTAGTTTCTTGAGTTTTTTATATATTTTAGAGATCGGACCTTTGTCTGTTGCGGGGTTGGTGAATATCTTCTCCCAGTCAGTAGGGTGCCTTTTTGTCTTAGTGACAGTGTCCTTTGCTTTACAGAAGCTTCTCAGTTTCAGGAGGTCCCATTTATTCAATGTTGCCCTTAATGTTTGTGCTGCTCGGGTTATACATAGGAAGTGATCTCCTGTGCCCATATGTTGTAGGGTACTTCCCATTTTCTCTTCTATCAAGTTCAGTGTGTTCAGATTGATATTGAGGTCTTTGATCCATTTGGACTTGAGTTTTGTGCATGGTGATAGATATGGGTCTATTTTCATTCTTCTACAGGTTGACATCCAGTTGTGCCAGCACCATTTGTTGAAGATGCTTTCTTTCTTCCATTGTATACTTTTAGCTCCTTTATCGAAAATGAGGTGTTCATAGGTTTGTGGGTTAAAATCCGGGTCTTCTATATGATTCCATTGGTCCACTTCTCTGTTTTTATGCCAGTACCATGCTGTTTTCTTTACTGTAGCTCTGTAATAGAGTTTGAAGTCAGGGATGGTAATGCCTCCAGAAGTTCCTTTATTGTATAAGATTGTTTTGGCTATCCTGGGTTTTTTGTTTTTCCATATAAAGTTGATTATTGTCCTCTCAAGATCTGCGAAGAATTATGATGCGACCTTGATGGGGATTGCATTGAATCTATAAATTGCCTTTGGTAGAATTGCCATTTTTACTATGTTAATTCTCCCAATCCAAGAGCAAGGGAGATTCTTCCATTTTCTGGTATCCTCTTCAATTTCTTTCTTCAATGCCCTAAAGTTCTTGTCAAATAGATCTTTCACTTCCTTGGTTAGAGTTACCCCAAGATATTTTATGCTGTTTGTGGCTTTCGTGAAAGGTGATGATTCTCTTATTTCCCTCTCTGCTTCCATATCCTTTGTGTATAAGAGGGTGACTGATTTTTTGGAGTTGATCTTGTATCCTGCCACATTACTAAAGGTATTTATCAGCTGTAGGAGTTCTTTGGTGGAGTTATTGGGGTCGCTTATGTACAATATCATATCATCTGCAAATAATGCAAGTTTAACTTCTTCCTTTCCAATTCGAATTCCCTTTATCCCCTTATGTTTTCTTATTGCTATTGCTAAAACTTCAAGCACTATATTGAAGAGGTATGGAGAGAATGGACAGCCTTGTCATGTTCCTGATTTTATTGGGATGGCTTTAAGTTTCTCTCCATTTAATTTGATGTTAGCTGTCGGCTTGCTGTAAATAGCTTTAATTATATTTAAGTATGACCCTTGTATCCCTAATCTCTCCAAGACTTTTATCATAAAGGGATGTTGAATTTTGTCAAATGCTTTTTCGGCATCTAATGAAATGATCATATGGTTTTTTTTCTTTCAGTTTATTTATATGATGGATTACATTGATAGATTTGCGTATATTGAACCAGCCCTGCATCTCTGGGATGAAGCCTACTTGATCATAATGGATAATTTTTCTAATGTGTTCTTAGATTCGGTTTGTCAGTATTTTGTTGAGGATTTTTGCATTAATGTTCATGAGTGAGATTGGCCTGTAATTCTCTTTCCTGGTTGAGTCTTTTTTTTTTTTTTTTTTAGTCATGGTGTTTTATTGCAGCAATAGAAACCCTGACTAAGACAATAGGCACTCCTTTTTTAGTTTAGGGAATTTTTCTTCTATGATTTTCTTGAAAATATTTTCTGTGCCTTTGACCTGGGTGTCTTCTTCTTCTTCTCTTCTAATTTGTACATTTTTTTATTAATTAATTAATTTATTTAATTATTAAAGATTTCTGCCTCTTCCCCGCCACCACCTCCCATCCCCCCCTCCCCCAATCAAGTCTTCCTCCCTCCTCAGCCCAAAGAGCAAGCAAGGACCTCCCACAGGGCAGGGAATCCTGGTTGAGTCTTTGTGTGGTTTTGGTATCAGAGTTACTGTAGCTTCATAAAAGGAATTTGGCAATGACTCTTCTGTTTCTATATTGTGAAATACATTAAGGAGTATAGGTATTAGGTCTTCTTGGAAGTTCTGGTAGAATTCCACTTTGAAACCATCTGGTCCTGGACTTTCTTTGGAAGGGAGGTTTTTTATAAAAGCTTCTAATTCTTCGCGACTAACAGGTCTATTTAGGTTGTACATCTGGTCCTGGTTTAACTTTAGTATATGGTATTTATTTTAAAAAGTGTCCATTTCTTTTACATTTTCCAGTTTTGTGGCATACAGGCTTTTGTAGTAAGATCTAATGATTCTCTGAATTTCCTCTGTGTCTGTGGTTATGTCCCCCTTTTCATTTCTGATCTTACTAATTTGCAAATTCTCTCTCTGCCATTTGATTAGTTTGGATAGGGGTTTATCAATCTTGTTGATTTTCTCCAGGAACCAGCTTTTTGTTTCATTGATCCTTTCAATTGTTTTCTGTGTTTCTATTTTGTTGATTTCAGCCCTCAGTTTGATTATTTCCAGTCTTCTACTCCTCCTAGGTGAGTCTGCTTCTTCTTTTTTTTTTTAGAGCTTTCAGGTGGGCTGTTAAGTCTCCAATGTATGCTTTCTCTGTTTTCTTTAAGTGGGCACTTAGTGCTATGAACTTTCCTCTCAGGACTGCTTCTATAGTGTCCCATAGGTTTGAGTATGTTGTTTCTTTATTTTCATTGAATTCAAGGAAGACTTTAATTTCTTTCTTTATTTCTTCCTTAATCCAGGTATGGTTCAGTAGTTGACTGTTCAGTTTCCATGAGTTTGTAGGCTTTCTGGGGGTAGCATTGTTGTTGAATTCTAGCTTTAATCCATGGTGATCTGATAAGATACAGGTGGTTACTAATATTATTTTGTAACTGTGCATGTTTGCTTTGTTACCGAGTATGTGGTCAATTTTTTTTGCATATTTTCCATTTATTTGGATTATATTTGGAGAGGCAGATTTTACATGATAGCTTCAAACCAACATTAACCAAATTTTACACGAGCCATTTAAAAAAAGATCTAAAAATGTGCTTAGTTATTAGTATTATATAACATTTATCAAGCACCAAGAGTGTGCTGAGAGCTGTACAGAACAAACATAGAAAGACACCATCCCTGCCTTCAAGGAAACCCATCTCTTTAGGGGCTTCACATAAAACTGTGCCTTACATTCCACACTCTGTTGTTCATAAGGCATAAATAAGGAAGGTTGTTGCATTTCTCACTATTTTTTTTATTCTTTTTTAATTAAAATTTCCACCTGCTCCCCGTTTCCCATTTCCCTCCCCTCCTCCCAAATATTGCCCCCTCCCCCCAGTCCCCTCCCCCTATCCCCACTCCTCTTCTCCTTCCCCCACACCATTCCCCCTCCCTCTCGATACTGGAGAGCAGTCCAAATTCTCTGCCCTGCGGGAAGACGAAGGTCCTCTATCTATGTCCAGGAAGGTGAGCGTCTAAACAGGCTAAGCACCCACAAAGCCAATTCATGTATTAGGATCGAAACCTAATGCCATTGTCCTTGGCTTCTCATCAGCCTTCATTGTCCGCCATGCTCAGAGAGTCCAGTTTCAACCCATGCTTATTCAGTCCCAGACCAGCTGGCCTTGGTGGGCTCACAATAAATCAGTTCCACTGTCACAGTGGGCGGGTGCATCCCTCGTGGTCCTGATTTCCTTGCTCATGTTCTCCCTCCTTCTGCTCCTCATTTGGACCTTAAGAGCTCAGACGGTTGCTCCAAATTGAGTCTCTGTCTCTACCTCGATCCATCGCCAGATGAAGGTTCTAAGGTGATATGTAAGATATTTATCAGTATAGGATAGGGTCATTTCAGGTTCCCTCTCCTCAGTTGCCCAAGGTACCAGCTGGGGACATCTCCCTGGACACCTGCGAACCCCTATAGAGTCAAGTTTCTTTCCAACCCTAAGATGGGTCCCTTAGTTAGGATATATACTTCGCTGCTCCCGTATCCTCCCTTCCTATATCCCAACCATCCCAATCCCCCGAGCTCCTCCCAACCTCCCCTTCTCATGTTTCTCATCCCATTCCCCCTTTGCCCCTTGCCACCTCCCCCGCAAGTTCCCAGTTATTGCCCTGAAATCATGTCTACTTCCCCTCTCCAGGCAGATGACTATATGATTTTCTTTGGGTTCACTGTCTTATTTAGCTTCTCTAGGATCACAAATTATAAGCTCAATGTCCTTTATTTATGGCTAGAATCCTATTATGAGTGAGTACATCCCATGTTCCTCTTTTTGGGACTGGGATACCTCACTCAGGATAGTGTTTTCTATTTCCATCCATTTGCATGCAAAATTCGAGAAGTCATTGTTTTTTACCGCTGAGTAGTACTCTAATATGTATATATTCCACACTTTCTTCATCCATTCCTCCATTGAAGGGCATCTAGGTTGTTTCCAGGTTTTGGCTATTACAAACAATGCTGCTATGAACATAGTTGAAGAGATACTTTTGTCATTTGATGGGGCATCTCTTGGGTATATTCCCAATAGTGGTATTACTGGATCTTGGGGTAGGTTGATCCCAAATTTCCTGAGAAATCGCCACACTGATTTCCAAAGTGGTTGCACAAGTTTGCATTCCCACCAGCAATGAATGAGTGTGCCCCTTTCTCCACAACCTCTCCAGCAAAGGCTATCATTGGTGTTTTTGATTTTAGCCATTCTGACAGGTGTAAGATGGTATCTCAAAGTTGTTTTAATTTGCATTTCCCTTATCGCTAAGGAGGTTGAGCATGACTTTAAGTGTCTTTTGGCCATTTGAATTTCTTCTGTTGAGAATTCTCTGTTCAGTTCAGTGCCCCATTTTTTTATTGGGTTCATTAGCATTTTAAAGTTTAGTTTCTTGAGTTCTTTATATATTTTGGAGATCAGACCTTTGTCTGTTGCGGGGTTGGTGAAGATCTTCTCCCAGTCAGTGGGTTGCCTTTTTGTCTTAGTGACAGTGTCCTTTGCTTTACAGAAGCTACTCAGTTTCAGGAGGTCCCATTTATTCAATGTTGTCCTTAATGTCTGTGCTGCTGGGGATAAACGTAGGAAGTGATCTCCTGTACCCATATGTTGTAGAGTACTTCCCACTTTTTCTTCTATCAGGTTCAGTGTGTTCAGACTAATATTGAGGTCTTTAATCCATTTGGACTTGAGTTTTGTGCATGGTGATAGATATGGATCTAATTTCATTCTTCTACACGTTGACAACCAGTTCTGCCAGCACCATTTGTTGAAGATGCTCTCTTTTTTCCATTGAATACTTTTAGCTCCTTTATCAAAAATTAGGTGTTCATATGTTTGTGGGTTAAAATCAGGGTCTTCTACTCGGTTCCATTGATCGACTTCTCTGTTTTTATGCCAATACCAAGCTGTTTTCAATACTGAGGCTCTGTAATAGAGTTTGAGGTCAGGGATGGTAATGCCTCCAGACGATCCTTTATTATATAAGATTGTTTTGGCTATCCTGGGTTTTTTGTTTCTCCATATAAAGTTGATTATTGTCCTCTCAAGATCTGTGAAGAATTTTGATGGGATTTTAATGGGGATTGCATTGAATCTATAAATTGCCCTTGGTAGAATTGCCATTTTTACTATGTTGATCCTCCCAATCCAAGAGCAAGGGAGATCCTTCCATTTTCTGGTATCCTCCTCAATTTCTTTCTTCATAGACTTAAAGTTCTTGTCAAATAGATCCTTTACTTCCTTGGTTAGAGTTACCCCAAGATATTTTATGCTATTTGTGGCTATCGTGAAGGGTGATGATTCTCTGATTTCCATCTCTGCTTCCTTATCCTTTGTGTATAGGAGGGCAACTGATTTTTTGGAATTGATCTTGTATCCTGCAACGCTACTAAAGGTGTTTATCAGCTGAAGGAGTTCTTTGCTGGAGTTTTTGGGGTCGCTTATGTACACTATCATATCGTCTGCAAATAATGAAAGTTTAACTTCTTCCTTTCCAATTTGAATCCCTTTGATCCCCTTATGTTGTCTTATTGCTATTGCTAGAATTTCAAGCACTATATTAAAGAGGTATGGAGAGAGTGGACAACCTTGTCGTGTTCCTGATTTTAGTGGAATAGCTTTGAGTTTCTCTCCATTTAATTTGATGTTAGCTGACGGCTTGCTATAAATAGCTTTTATTATACTTAGGAATGACCCTTGTATTCATAATCTCTCTAAGACCTTTATCATAAAGGGATGTTGAATTTTGTCAAATGCTTTTTCCGCATCTAATGAAATGATCATATGGTTTTTTTCTTTCAGTTTATTTATATGATGGATTACATTGATAGATTTCCGTATGTTGAACCAGCCCTGCATCTCTGGGATGAAGCCTACTTGATCATAATGGATAATTTTTCTAATGTGTTCTTGGATTCGGTTTGCCAGTATTTTATTGAGTATTTTTGCGTCGATGTTCATGAGTGAGATTGGCCTGTAGTTCTCTTTCTTGGTTGTGTCTTTGTGTGGTTTTGGTATCAGAGTAACTTCAGCTTCATAAAAAGAATTTGGCAATGACTTCTCTGTTTCAATATTGTGAAATACATTAAGGAGTATAGGTATTAGGTCTTCTTGGAAGTTCTGGTAGAATTCTGCATTGAAGCCGTCTGGACCTGGGCTTTTTTTGGTGGGGAGGTTTTTTATAACAACTTCTAATTCTTCGCGACTAACAGGTCTATTTAGATTGTTCACCTGGTCCTGGTTTAACTTTGGTATATGGTAGTTATCTAAAAAAGTGTCCATTTCTTTTACATTTTCCAATGTTGTGGCATACAGGTTTTTGTAGTAAGATCTAATGATTCTCTGAATTTCCTCTGTGTCTGTGGTTATGTCTCCCTTTTCGTTTCTGATTTTGTTAATTTGCGTATTCTCTCTCTGCCGTTTGATTAGTTTAGATAGGGGTTTATCAATCTTATTGATTTTCTTCAAGAACCAGCTTTTTGTTTCATTGATTCTTTGGATAGTTTTCTGTGTTTCTATTTTGTTGATTTCAGCCCTCAATTTGATTATTTCGAGTCTTCTACTTCTCCTAGGTCAGTCTGCTTCTTTTTTTTCTAAAGCTTTCAGGTGGGCTATTAAGTCTCCAATGTGTGCTTTCTCCGTTTTCTTTAAGTGGGCACTTAATGCTATGAACTTTCCTCTTAGCACTGCTTTCATAGTGTCCCATAGGTTAGAGTATGTTGAGTCTTCGTTTTCATTGAATTCAAGAAAGACTTTAATTTCTTTATTTCTTCCTTGATCCAGGTGTGGTTCAGTAGTTGACTGTCCAGTTTCCATGAGTTCGTAGGCTTTCTGGGGATAGCATTGTTGTTGAATTCTAACTTTAATCCATGGTGATCTGATAAGACACAGGTGGTTACCGATATTTTTTTGTAACTGTGTATGTTTGCTTTGTTACCGAGTATGTGGTCTATTTTCGAGAAGGTTCCATGAGCTGCAGAGAAGAAGGTATATTCTTTCTTATTTGAGTGGAATATTCTATAGATGTCTGTTAAGTCCATTTGATTCATTACCTCCCTTAATCCTCTTATTTCTCTGTTAGGTTTCTGTCTGATTGACCTGTCCATTGGTGAGAGAGGAGTGTTGAAATCTCCTACTATTAGTGTGTGTGGTTTGATGACTGCCTTGAGATTTAGTAACGTTTCTTTTACATAAGTGGGTGCTTTTATATTAGGGGCATATATATTCAGGATTGAGACTTCATCCTGGTGAATTGTTCCTGTTATGAGTAAAAAATGTCCCTCTCCATCTCTTTTGATTGATTTTAGTTTGAAGTCAACTTTCTTAGAAATTAGTATGGCCACACCTGCCTGTTTCTTAGGTCCGTTTGCTTGATAAACCTTTTCCCAGCCCTTTACTCTGAGTAGATGTCTGTCTTTGTGGTTGAGGTGTGTTTCTTGTAAGCAGCAGAATGTTGGATCCTGTTTTCGAATCCAATCTCTTAGCCTGTGCCTCTTTATAGGTGAGTTGAGTCCATTGATATTAAGTGATATTAATGACCAGTGGTTGTTAACTCCGGTCATTTTTCCTTTCTCTCTTTCTTTCTTTTGGTAGTAGAGTTTGTGTGTTTCCCTTCTTCAAGTTGTACTGGTGAAGGGTCATTAGATGTCTGAGTTATTGTGGGCATTGTTGGACTCCTTGGTTTGTGATTTTCCTTCTATTACTTTCTGTAGGGCTGGATTTGTGGCTACGTATTGTTTAAATTTGTTTTTATCCTGGAAAATTTTGTTTTCTCCATTTATAGTGAACGAAAGCTTGGCTGGGTACAGTAGTCTGGGCTTGCATCCATGGTCTCTTAGTTTCTGCAGCACATCTATCCAGGACCTTCTGGCTTTCATGGTTTCCATAGAGAAATCAGGAGTAAGTCTGATAGGTTTACCTTTATAGGTAACTTGACCTTTTTCCTTTGCAGCTCTTAATATTCTTTCTTTATTCTGTATGTTTTGTGTTTTGTTTATTATATGACGAGGAGATGTTTTTTTTTGATCCAGTCGATTCGGTGTTCTGTATGCTTCTTGGACCTTCAAAGGAATATCTTTCTTAAGGTTGGGAAAGTTTTCTTCTATAATTTTATTAAATATATTTTCTGGACCATTGAGCTGTACTTCTTCTCCTTCTTCTATCCCTATTATTCTTAGGTTTGGTCTTTTTATTGTGTCCCAGATTTCCTGAATGTTTTGTGATGAGAATTTGTTGGTTATGCTGTTTTCTTTGATCAGAGAGTTTATTTTCTCTATGGTATCTTCAGTGTCTGAGATTCTTTCTTCTATCTCTTGTAATCTGTTGGTGGTACTTGTCTCTGTAGTTCCTGTTTGTTTATCCAAATTTTCCATCTCCATCCTTCCCTCGGTTTGTGTTTTCTTTATTACTTCCACTTCATTCTTCAAGTCTTGAACTGTTTCCCTTACCTGTTTGATTACTTTTTCTTGTTTCTCTTGGTTTTCTTGGGTATCTTTGAGATATTTATTCATTTCTTCTACCTTTTTGTTTGTAATCTCTAATTGATTATGGCAGTTTTTCACCTCTTGTTTAAGGTCCTCTATTATTTTCATATAATTCACTTTTGAGTCGAATTCTTCTAATTCTTCTGGATTAGCGTGTACACTTCTCATTTCGGGATTCCTGGATTCTGGTGATGTCACGTTGCTTTTCAAGTTGTTGGGGGAATTCTTGCATTGGCGCCTGCCCATCTTTTCCTTCAAATGGAGCCAGGAGAGGCCTGGTGTCTTGGATCAGTCTTTGCTGTGACTAACTCTCTGGGTGTATCTCCTCAGTGTAGGGGCAGGAACCGTTCCCTTGCAGATGAACTCCTCAACACCAAAACAGGGATGCCTGGTATTCCAATGAACCACGGAAAGAAGGCCGAATGCAAGGTGTAGGGCAGGGTCAAGTAGAACACAGGTGACACTGCAGTACAAGCTGGAGGTGCCTGCGCTCCCTTTCGGGGGGGGGTTACTGAGGCCTGCCCGCTAGGCAGGCACTCACTGCTCTGGTTGGGTAGCCTTAGTGTAGGGGGGTTTGTGCTCTCTACCGGGACAGTCCGCCCCAGGATATTACACACTCACCAGTCCAGATGGAACTTCTCAGCACCTGCACAGGGACTCCTGGTAGCCCCGATGAACCGGGGGCCAAGGGAAATGGGGGGCAGGCAGAGCCGGTCCAGGAGAGCACAGCGGACACTGCAGCCCCAGCGGCAGGGGCCCGCGTTCCCTGGCGGGGACCTTGAGGCCTGCCCTCAAGTCAGGCACTCACTGCTCTGGGTTGGTAGCCTTAGTGAAAGGGCAGGAAACTGTTCTACAGCAAAGGACCTTGCAGACAAGGCAGGCTTGGGGGTGGGGGTGCGTGTGTAGGAAAGAAAGCCCTGCAGCAGGTGCTGGGGGAGGGGCGTTTGTGCTCTCTACTGGGACAGTCCACCCCAGGATAGCACACACTCACCCTTCCAGATGGGACTTCTCAGCACCTACAGAGGGACTCCTGGTAGCCCAGATGAGCCAGGGGCCAAGGGAAGTGGTGGGCAGGCAGAGCCGGTCCAGGAGAGCACAGCGGACACTGCAGCCCCAGCAGCAGGAGCCTGCGTTCCCTGGCGGGGACCTTGAGGCCTGCCCTCTAGTCAGGCTCTCACTGCTCTGGGTTGGGCAGGAACTGTGGTCAATTTTTTGAGAAGGTTCCATGAGCTGCAGAGAAGAAGGTATATTCTTTCCTATTTGGGTGGAATATTCTATAGATGTCTGTTAAGTCCATTTGCTTCATTACCTCCATTAATTCTCTTATTTCTCTGTTAGGTTTCTGTCTAATTGACCTGTCCATTGGTGAGAGAGGAGTGTTGATGTCTCCTACTATTAATGTGTGCGGTTTGATGGCTTCCTTGAGTTTTAGCAATGTTTCTTTTATGTACGTGGGTGCTTTTATATTAGGGGCATAGATATTCAGGATTGAGACTTCATCCTGATGAATTGTTCCTGTTATGAGTAGAAAATGTCCCTCTCCTTCTCTTCTGATTGATTTAAATATGAAGTCAACTTTGTTAGAAATTAGTATGGCCACACCTGCTTGTTTCTTAGGTCCATGTGCTTGATAAGCCTTATCCCAAACCTTTACTCTGAGTAGGTGCCTGTCTTTGTGGTTGAGGTGTGTTTCTTGTAAACAGCAGAATGTTGGATCCTGTTTTCGTATCCAATCTCTTAGGCTGTGCCTTTTTATAGGTGAGGTGAGTCCATTGACATTAAGTGATATTAATGACCAGTGGTTGTTAACTCTGGTCACTTTTTTAGTAGTAGAGTTTGTGTGTTTCCCTTCTTTGAGTTGTGCTGGTGAAGGGTCTCTAGATGTCTGAGTTATTGTGGTCATTGTTGGACTCCTTGGTTAGTGATTTTCCTTCTATTACTTTCTATAAGGCTGGATTTGTGGCTACATATTGTTTAAATTTGTTTTTATCCTGGAAATTTTTTTTTCTCCGTTTATAGTGAACGAAAGCTTGGCTGGGTATAGTAGTCTGGGATTGCATCCACAGTCTCTTAGTTTCTGCAGTACATCTATCCAGGACCTTCTGGCTTTCATGGTTTCCATAGAGAAGTCAGGTGTAAGTCTGATAGGTTTACCTTTATAAGTAACTTGGCCTTTTTCCTTTGCAGCTCTTAATATTCTTTCTTTATTCTGTATGCTTTGTGTTTTGATTATTATATGGCGAGGATATATATATATATATATATATATATATATATATATATATATATATTTGATCCAGCCTATTTTTTTTTTTTCGAGACAGGGTTTCTCTGTAGCTTTGGTGCCTGTCCTGGAACTAGCTCTTGTAGACCAGGCTGGCCTCGAACTCACAGAGATCCGCCTGCCTCTGCCTCCCGAGTGCTGGGATTAAAGGCATGTGCCACCACCGCCCGGCTTCTGTATGCTTCTTGAACCTTCATAGGTATATCTTTCTTTAGGTTGGGAAAGTTTTCTTCTATAATTTTATTAAATATATTTTCTGGACCATTGAGCTGCGCTTCTTCTCCTTCTTCTACTCCTATTGTTCTTAGGTTTGGTCTTTTTATTGTGTCCCATATTTCCTGAATGTTTTGTGATGAGAGTTTGTTGGCCTTGCTGTTTTCTTTGGTCAACGTGTTTATTTTCTCTATGGTATCTTCAGAATCTGAGATTCTTTCTTCTATCTCTTGTATTCTGTTGGTTATGCTTGTTTCTGTAGTCTCTATTCATTTACCTAGATTTTCCATGTCCAGCTGGCCTTCTGTTTGTGTTTTCTTCTTTGCCTCCATTTCAGTTTTCAAGTCTTGAACTGTTTCCATTTTCTGTTTGATTGTTTTTCCTTGGTTTCCTAGGGTATCATTCACTGATTTACTCAATTCTTCAAATTTTCTGTTATACTTCTCATCCATTTCTACAAGGGCATTTTTTACATGCTGTTTAAGGGTGTCAATCACTTTCATAAAGTCAATTTTTTCTACTTCTTCATGATTAAGGTGTTTATGTCCTCCTGTTGTGAAGTCGCTGGGTTCTGGTGGTTTCATACTGTTTTTCAGATTGTTGGGTGAATTCTTGCATTGGCGCCTGCCCATCTCTTCCTCCAAATGCTCTCCTATGGATCTTCTTTTACAGGATCAGGTCTCCTTGCCTACTCATGTACCGTCTCAGTGATGGCAGTCCCCAGTGATGGCTCTCCTGGTGCTCCAGTGATGTCTCTCCTGGTGACAATATCAGATCTCCGTGCCCAATGATGGCTCTCCTGGTGCCGAGATCAGCTCTCCATGCTGGTTGGGTAGTTCATAAACAAAGCGCCTACCTTGCTTGGTGCAGGCAGGCCAGTGAAACAAAGGAACTCCAGCCAGCCCGCTTGCCCTGAGGATTCACCCCCAGCGCCCAGACAGGCTGAGCTGGGTGGCGTTATGTGCCCGAAAAGGGAAGGGGGCAGAAGGGAGTAGGGTTCTGGATGCAAACTGGGTGGTACAGGAAGAGAGAGGCAGTATGTGGGGAGTAGAGTCCCTGCAGGGAGCCCAGGAAGGATGGGGGGAGGATGAGGAACTTCTGAGTTCCCTGTCTGGGACTGCTGCCACGGGTCAGAAACTCACCCCAATCTAGTGTATTTTTCTTATTTTTCTATTTTTTAAAACAATCTTATCATAAAAATATGCTAATTTGTTTCCTTTGTGACTTCCAAAAATTACATCATGTGATCAGTTTTCTCTATATGCTGGGACCTGCAACTAACAGCCAAAGTCCAAACATAACTCAGTAGTCAAATCTGACTCTCCACTGCTTCTAGTAAGGCCTTTGGAATGAGAAAGCATTTTAGTATCTAGAAAATGTAAGAAAGCATATACACCCCAAAGGCTTAGATTACCTAGTATCTGTCCTTTGCTAAACTGTCTGTAGCACTCTCCTGGCACCATCAGTACTTACAAGAGTTTTGTTCACTTCTGCTATGCCTTATTCCAAATTGACTGTTTCTGAACACAGAGTTTGCTTCATCCTCCACGTTCTTTTGCTATTGCAAACAATGCTATAGTGATTCCTTTCCCGGAATATGTGATAAAGATTTTTTGTTGTTTCTTTTTAGGAATGCTAGCTCAGAATGTGTACCATGGAATGAGTTGGACCTTTCAGTATAAGGCTGATTAAAAATATGTAGTTCCAGAATGATGGAAAGTACCTCAAATTCCATTCCCTTGCTTATTTAAACAGGGAGGGAAAGATTTATCTCAACAATTTTTCTCCCAAAGCTGGGTTCAGACCTGCTTATTATAGTTGGCAGTCTCTTGCTTTGGTCTTTCAAGAAATACATTCTGTAATTGAGTTAAGACTTTTTTTTTCTTCCTTTACTTTTTCTTTTCTTTTCCTTTTTCATCCTTAAAAATTGCAATTCCCTTTGCACAGCCTAAAGCACAGGTTGGTCCTATGGCAATGCCATGATCATGGGCAGCCTTTTTCTTCACAATGCTGGAAGGAAGCTGTTTAGAAGCTTCAGAGGGTTCTCCTTCACTCATTGTCCTTTTTAGATAGATTAAAACTTTCAATTTCAGGTTATTTATTTGTGTCTGTAGTATAATTTTTGGACTTTTTAAGTGAGGATGCTGGCAAATGTCTTTTCTCAATTTCTTTTGTCTGATAAATGTGTTTTGCTTTCTCCTGGGAGGGTGTTTTTGTTGGGTATAGATTTCTAGATTAATGGTTATTACTGGGCTCTTTCAGCTTGGGTTGCTGCTGTCTAGAAACCTACTGTTATTCTATTGATATTTCACAGAGGGAGATCAATATTTTCTACAAAGACACATTTTTAAATGTGGAATTTCAGTGTGTTTAAATTGATCTAATTGAAGGTTTCTTTATTGTTATTTATTATTGTTGCTATTATTGTTAAATTTATGTACAACAATATATTATCAGAAAATAATCTGGTCTTGTTCACAGCTGGCAACCATGGTGACCCTCCTTCCTGTGACAGTGATTGGACTCCAAGCTCAGTTTGGTATGAAAGGCAGTGATGCCCAAGTTCTTCCACCTCTAGGCCACATCCTGGAATGTCAAGATGGTTGCAGAGGGGGAGGACTCAGACAGCCTTTACCTTTGTTCTTCCAGGAATTCAGCAGATGGGTTCCTTTCCAGAGAGATCCTAGACTTGAACAAAGTTATCCCTGAAGGATTCAAAGATGCACAGGCACCACATACATTCTCTCCTTCATTTACTTGAGTTCCTAAGCCAATGTCTTGTTCTTTCTTCTTTTCCTTCCCCTTGGCAGGTGCTATTTCTGCACGTCATCACCAGACTCCAATACCGGAGAGTAATTGTAGATTTCTTTATAGCGTACTGGATATGCATTATTATTTCTGTTCCTGTAAATTAGCAGTTTTCAACTTACTGCAAAGTGCTCAAGGAACAATTTCTTTTTCTTCTACACTCTCCGTGGTTTCCTGTTTCCTGTTAAGTTGGATCCATATCAGGTCAGTCAACTTGCAGCCAAACCTTTATCTTTCATCAAGGTAAACAGCATCACTTACTGTAGCAACCCCAATTTTACAGTCATATATCACAATATAAATTTATTTTTTGCATAGTCAATTCACACTATGGATGCCTCTAGATAAGTAGTCTTACTGGACCACTATCCAGAAATAATGTGCAGTAACCAAACTGCTTTCTATTTTTTTTTAAATATATTATTTTACTTTTTGAAAATCCCTTTTTAAATTCATTTTTGTTAGCATATGTTAATGGATTTCATATGACATTTTAATATATTCATACAGTGTACTTTGATCATATTCTTTTCTTATTCCCCTCTCCTGTCCCTTGTTCTCTCCTCCCAGTGCCTTTCTCCCCTCTTCTATTTTCATATCTTTCTCTTCTTGGATCTGCTTTCCACATGGGCTACTTGTCTTTATGAGTCTGTCTTATTTCTCTTTACAAAAGGATTTTCAAGTTCCATCCATTTTACAGCAAAGGACATAATTTGGTTTTTCCTTATCATTGAACAAAACTTCATTGTATATAAATACCACATTTCTTTATCCTAGCCATTTATCTGTTAATAGTCACTTATGCCAATTATATAACTTGGTTATTGTGAGTAATACCCTACTAAACTTGGGTATTGGAGTTAATTTTGTTATTTGGACTTGATTTCTTTATGTATATACTCAAGTGCTACATCTAGGTCATGTAGTGGTTCTATTTTTAAAACTTCTTGTTATTGCTTTCTTTGTGATGTCCCATTTTTTGATAAAGTCCCCCACTTCTAACAGAAAGGAAATAGCACTGCAGAAAATCACACAGAGCATATGTAGACTTTTGTCCACTTTTCAGTAACCAAAGATGAGTTTATAAACATTAAAAATAACAAACAGTTGATGTAAGGATGCTGGTAAATATAGATAACATGATGAATGCCCATGAGGGACAGACCTCTCTCCTAGCAATTTCTGCATTTTATTACTTCTTGACTCTTTGTGTAGCAGGTTGGTTATTTCCTCTGATAGATACTCAAGTTAAAAGATTCTTTATACAACTGTATCAGCATTCATTCTATCATAGTCTAACCCTATCCTGGTTTTTGCTACAATAAAAAAATACTTAAGACTGGTAATTCATGAAAACATAAACCTGTGTTTCACACATGTGGAGATGGGATGTCTATGACCAAGAGGTTGATGTCTGGTGCCCAATCAACTACCTTCTTTTTGTGTCCCTATATGACAAACGAAGGGAAATTTGGCCAACCTACTTCTAAATTTCATGGTTATGATAGCATTTATTTGATTGAGAGAGCAGAGCCTTCATCACCTAAATACTTCTCAAAAGAAAGGCATCATCTCTCAATACACTGATGCCCTGGAGATCAAGTTTCCAGCACAGAAAACTCACATGGATATTTTTGGTCATAATAAACCCACTGTAGTTATTCCATCTTGTTTAAAAATGATATATGCTTTGCTGCTTAATTTTCAAATTCAAATTTTGAAGATAAGACATTGTTTAAAGTTTTGATACCATATATTGTATTAAATAATTCATATATTCATAAAAATAAAGTATCTGAGGACCTGGGATACTACATAAAGTGTTCTTCTCCTTTTCAATCATGTCTACCTCCCTTGGAAATTGTGACCCATAACTGAATACTCATATTTAATAATTAATAATATTTGAAAAATCATGGCGAAATCCAAAGTGATCATGATTTTGCTTTTCCTTGTAACCAAGTGAAGCTGTATTTCTACGAAGACTGGGGTTACTTCCAGAGTTAATCCAGGAATATAACTTTTAGCCATGCTCCATTTTTGTTATAGTCTGTAAGAATGACAATAACATTTGCACTCTATGGAAAGCACTCTCTGTACTATTTGGCTTACATAGCAAGAGTGGTCAGAGTGGTGATAATGTCAAGATTTCTAGACCTGAGTATAGAATATGAAAACATTTTATTTTATGCCAAGTCTAGTACTCTGTAATGAGGAAAAAAAGGCCTGTCAGAATATCTAGATTGTCTTGTTACCTGAGACAGAACCTCTAATAATATTTAATACTACCAGCGAGCACCCATTTGAAGGATGCCACCTAATATCTCTCCTCAGTGCTTGAGGAACCCTGCAAAAAAAGGAAGAATAAAGAGTAAAAGAACCAGAGCAGAAGTTCTTTTACTTCTGCTTGTTTTCTTTTATGAAAACAAGACCTTCTAAATCAACAGAATCATCCCTCATTTGAACTCACAGAAATGGTAGCAGCATGCATAGATTCTACATGGGCCTTCATCAAATGTGGTCCTAGATCTGAAAGAAGTAGACCCATACTTCCATCCCTAACCCAGAAGCAATCTCCAACAGTAATAACTTGCAAATAAAAACTTAATTGTCTTAAAGGCAGCCTCATTAGGGAAACCAACTACCAACAGTAGATTACCAACAGAAATGGAGCTTCATGGCATCTTTAGAGGTCCCTTGATGCATAATGTCATGCCGGGATTTCTCCTTTTATAAATCTTCCTTTTGGCTTTCATTTATTTAACACACACACACACACACACACACACACACACACTTCTTTCTTTCTACCCTACAGTTTAGTGTTTCTGAGTGTGGAATGTGCAATTGGTCTGTTTTTTGTGCCTTTTCTTGGGCTCTTTTCCTGGTATTTATTTTCCTATTTCTATGAGTTAGTTTTTGTCGTATCTTACTATATCTTATAATATTAGGTTTTATTTTTATCACTTAGGATCCAGTATTTTTTTTTTCTAATGAGAGACATAAAGGGGATGGGTATAGCGGGAGGGAAAGTAGCGAGAAATTGGGAGAGGTAGAGGGAAGAGAAATTGAAATTAGAATGTATTATGTTAGAAAAAAATCCATGTTCAGTAAAAAAAATCTTTTTGTGTGTGAGATGAGTGTGTATGTGTTAGGAAGTAGAAGCAGTTACTACTGGGATCACATATTTTTCCTTGAGTAACTGAGCCCTTGTCCCATGGCCATTTTTATCACTCTATTCACCATGTTCTTTACCAAACACTTAAACTTTCCTAAAATAACAATTCTCCCCTGAAATGTCACCTACTTTTGAATTCCTCCCCTACTTAGTTTCATTTGAACAAACCATCCATTTCATAACACATACTCAAGCAGCACTTAAAGCTTTCATGTTCAACTATACATTCAGCTTATCTTCATCCAATGTGTAGCTTATTTGGTTATTATGAATGCATTAATGTTCATTTAAAATTATTTAGTAAGCTATTTTTACAATGTGAATTTTAATGATATTTAAACATTGTCTTTATTTTGGACATTTTGCTGCCTACAGAGAAATTTTTTTTCTCATCTTTGCCATTGTATTGGGTCAATAAAAAAGAGACGTATATATAGAATTTTCACCTTCTATAGAGAGAAACCACTCAAGTTCAGTTTTGAGAGTCTAGAGATGGGCAGGGATGTAGTTCAGTGGTAGCACAATTGTGTAGCCTGTATAAAGTTCTGGTTTCTAATCCCAGAACAGAAAAACACATCTACAGAAATCTGAGTTCCATTGCTGTAACTAATAGAGAACTTCAAGGGAGTAAAATCTTCTAATGGACTTGGGTTACTAAACCCAAAACTCTAGGTAGTTCTGTAAAGTGAAGACTTTGGTTCACTTGATCCAAACCCCAAATATCAAATATACAGGTCTCGATATATGGATTTCCATAAATGAAAATATAATTAGGACATTTTCTTCTCAAATTATGAATAGAGGTTTTTGCTAAAAATTAATGAGTTACTTGGTGAAAAGATTTTTCCAATTATAATATGGAACCAAATAAATTCTTGCTTAAAATCGTTTCCATTTCCTTCTGGGAACAGGGGTTTGACTTATGTGCAGAACAGGGCTTGTTGCTCTCCATTGACTACTCTTAATAAGACAGGAACGGTGCAACTAGATTTCTTAAAGTAACATAAGAAAATCTGCTAACAAGTCCATGGTTCTATGGGATCATACACTACACAGAACACATGCTTGCTAAATGAAGTTTCTAATCCACTAACACATTAATGGAGTGGTGTACTGAGTATTTGTCTTACTGCTATGGAAAAACAAAACAGCTTAAGGAAGGAAGTGCTGACTGATGTTTACTTTCCACCATGGCAGTGACATGGTGCTTAGAGCAAGAGGTTTCTGGTCACATTGTATTATTATTTTTTCAGTCAAGGACCCCAGCCTGTTCAATAAGGCTGTTCAAATTTAGGGTGAGTGTTCCCACCTCAATTAGTTTACTCTAATAATTGCTTCAAGACATGTAAAGGGGTTCATCTTTTTCAGGGTTCCAAATCTTGTCATGTTGATAACCAATGCTAACCAACATAAATGCTAAAATTAGAGAGTTTTCTTTTTTTTCTTTTTCGATTCCTTTCTTGTTACTTACTGTAGAAAGGTAAGAGTGTCACAAAACCACAAGGGGGATGAGAAAGGGCAAGAAACAAAACTCTTAGGTAAGTGTCCAAACAGACAAAATGATTGCAGAAAATTCTTGTCCTCTCTTCTGTGACTTATAGAGAAAATATTGTGGGAACAATCTTGAGCATGCTCAGTACTGCCACTGCAAGTACCTTTTTCCCCTTAGAGATGCTGATGCTGATGATCTGAAGCACATCCTTCAAGCCTGCATTCCCAATACATTCCAAGGTGTATTAAGGGTGCTGATCTGTTAGCCACAATTTAAGAACACTTAGCAAATTTCTTTTAACCCCTCCACAATCTGAACAAAATGTGCAGCTTACTATGGAGTGCAGACTTAAGTCAGGAATCCATAATGAAACAGCTCAGAAAGAAACAACTTGCCACATCATTTGTTATACAAATGTTGCTGGCATATTATAGACATTAATTAGACAATTTTCAGCCTAGATTCTTGGTCTACCATGCTACATGATTTTTATTCCTCTACACATTGAAAATATGGTGTAAAATTTACTTAGAATGTGTCATGCTTATTTTAGATTTTTGAATTGTGGGGTCAGTAAGTAGGCATGTTTTTCTTTGCTTGAAGCCTAGGAAGCACAGAAACAAACTTTTAGCCACATGCTAACAGATTGTGTGAGATGTTATAATGAATGTGTCGTTTGTTAGTTTTATACAGGGCTTTTTCCTTACATCATTATCCTGATTTTCCTATCCAACCCATATGTTTCCTGCTATCTTCATTTTTGTTTCTTCTAGCATCTGCACAGTTATTTATAAAAGAATGGGCAAAGTAATCAAACAACTAAACACACAACGTTGATGATTGTTTCCAAAGTCACAAAGGAAAGTTTCAGTAAATTCACACACACACTCACACACAACCGACCAACAAAATAACAAAAAACAGGAATTTGAATTTCTGTTACATTTTTTGCCCCAAATGTTATATGTAGTAATTGATATTTCCCACTTACTCTTTTTTCTTTTTTATTAATTTTTTTTTCTCGCAGAATGTATCCTGATTACACTTTCTGTTTCCCTTATTGCTTCTCACTTCCGACCTACTTCCTTTCCCATTTGGATACATTCCTTATCTGTCATTCAATAAGAAGAAAATAGGCTTTTAGGGGATAATAAAAAGATACAGAACAATAAAGCAAATCAAAAACCAACACATCAGTATTGGGCAAATCAAATAGCCAGAGGGGAAAAAGCACAAGAAAAGGCAAAGAAACAGACCCACTAGTTCACATACTCATGAATCCCATAAAATATTAAACTGGAAGCCATAATATACAAGCTAAAGACCTGCTAAAGATCCTTTTATGCCCTGTGTTCTCCACAGGTTCATGTGTGGAATGATCCTGCTGATATAGAGAGCTTTGGATTTTTGGTGTCCTCCATCACCTTTGGCTCTCATACTGCTTCTGCCTTCTCTACTCTAAGGTTCCCTGAACACTGAGGGGAGGGATTTGGGGGAGACATCCCATTTGGGGCTAAAATCATTCACTCTCTAAATAATGTTTGGCTGTGAGTCTCTGTATTTATTCCCATCTGATGCAGGAGGAAGACTCACTGATGATCACTAAGCAAGGCACTGATATATAAGTATAGCAGAATATCACCAGTAGTCATTTTAGTGCTATTTGAATTTTTTTTTTAATTTTTAGGACAGTAGTATTTGGTTCCACTCTAGGGCCCTAGACTATCTAGTCTCAGATTCTTAGTCATCCAAGCAGTGCTGGGTATGAGTTCCTTTTTAAGCCAAAGCAGGTGCTGGTTGCTTGCCCCTACAGCGTATGTGCCATCAATTCCCCTAGTATAGCTTGTAGTCATGACACTATTGCAGATCAAAGGATTTGTGGCTGGATTAATGCTTATATTTCCCTTTTGCTAACACACGCAATGCAATCCTGTGCTAAAGGCATCAGAACACAGGTATGAAGGCTCTACGGAGGCACCTGCTAGACTTCTCCATGTTCACTTAGGTGTTGTCTTCAATAATAGAACCATGTTGTCAGTCTGAGGAGAGCTATAGTCTTGGTAACAGCTTGAGTTGTTTGAGGGTTCCCATGGGATCTTTGTGGCCAGCATCTCAATTAGATATAGACTGACCTTGATACTAATAGCTTGGTTTAGTAGTAAGTTTTCCACTTGGGGCTCTGTTTCCCCCATTAGCTGATCATTTCATTTGGATAACATCAATATATATATATATATATATATATATATATATATATATATATATATAAAATTTTGAAAGCTTCTAATACTTTAGGTTTCCATACTACTCCTCAAATGATCCTTAACCCTGTATAACCCATATTCCCTCCCTCTTATCTCCCTTACATTTTTCTCCACACTTGATCCTCCTCAAGGTCCAGTCAAGCCATAATATCCGCTCATAACTGTCTATTCTATTTTTATTTCCTATAGAAATCTATGTCCCCCTATCCATTACTCTAATCTTAACCTCTGTTGTACAATAGATTGCAGATTGGTTATTATTTAATTTACAGCCAATACCCATATATAAGTGAATACATGCCATATTTTTCTTTCTGGGTCTTGGTTACTTTAATCAGGATGATTTATTTCTACTTCCATCAATTTACCTGCAAATTCCATGATTTCATTTTTGCATGGCTGAGTAAATATACTACTTTTTCTTTATCCCTTCTTCTGTTGAGTGACTGTAATTGTTTCAAATTTCCAGTTATTATCAATAGAACAGCAATGGCCGATCAAGTGTCTCTGTCATAAGATGAAACATCCATTGAGTATATGCCCAGCAGTGGTACACATAGATTGTGAAGCATATAAATTCCTAATATTCTGATTTCCAAGCATCCACTCCCACCAGTAATGGATGGGTGTTCCCCTTACTCTACATCCTTGCCAGGATGAGATGGGACTTGTTTTATTGATCTTAGCCATTTTAAGAGGTGCTAAGTAAAATCTGCAAGCAGTTTTAGATTATGTTCCCCTGATAACTAAAGATGCTGAGCATTTCTTTGCAAGTGTTTCTTAGTCATTTGAGTTTCCTCTGTTGAGAATTCTGTTTAGATTTGTATACCAACTGTTTGGGGGTTATTTATTTACTTGATATCTAGTTTCTTGATTCTTTATGTATTTTGAATATTAGCCCTCTATCAGATGTGTCTTTGCTAAAAGTCTTTTCCCATTCTGCAAGCTGCCATTTTGTCTGCACGACAATATCTTTGCCATCCAGAAGTTTCTAGAATTCATGAGATTCCATTTATTAATTGTCCATTTAGTTTCTGTGCTAATAGTGTTCAGTTAAGATAATCTCTTTCTTTGTGCCAATGAGTTCAAGCGTATTCTCTAGTTTCTCTGCTATCAGATTCAGTGTATATGGTTTTATGTGTGGTCTTTGATCCATTAGAAGTTGAGTTTTGTACAGGGTAATAATTATAGATCTACTTAAACTCTTCTATATGCAGACATTCAGTTTGAACAGCACCATTTGTTAATGTTATTGTCTTTCTTCCTGTGTTTATTTCTAGATTATTTATCAAAAAATCAGGTTTTTGTTGTGTGGGTTTATGTCTAAATCTTTAATTGTATTCTATAAATCAATTTGTCTGTTTTGTGCAAATTCTGTTTTCTTTTTTATAAATATAGCTTTGTAATATGTCTTAAAACCAGTGATGATGATAGCTCCAACTGTTCTTTTGTTATTCAGGGTTATTTTAGCTATCTTTGTTTTTTTTTTTTTTGAGTTTTCCTATAAAGCTGAAACATGTCCTTTCAAATTTCTGAAGAATTTTATTGGAATTTTGATAGGAATTTGAGTTGAATCTGTAGATTTGGGTGAGATGAAATTTCCCTATATTAATAGTGCCAATTCATAAGCAATGGAAATCTTTACCTCTCCTTCAGTTTCTTTGTTCAATATCTTAAAGTTTTCACTATCCACGTTTTTCATCAGCTTTATTAGAATATTAAATATTTTATAATATTTAAGGCCATTTGAAAAGTGGTATTTTACACATTCCTTTCTCATTCTGTTTACCATTTGAATATAGGAAGGGTACTAATTTTGTGAGTTAATTTTGTATCCAGCTACTTTCCTGAAGGTGTTTATCAGATGTATGAGTTTCCTGATGGAATTTTGGGGCTTGCTTATGTATACTATCATATCTTCTGTAAATTAAGATACCTTGTCTTCTATCCTTCCAATTTGTATTATTTTCATTTCCTCCAGTTGTTTTATTGCTCTAGCTAAGGCTTCAAGTACTATATTGAGTAGGTATAGTTCTTGTCCTGATCCTGATTTCAGTAGAATTGCTTTGAGATTCTCTCTATTTAAGTTGATATTGGCTTTGGGCTTGTTGTAATCTTCCTTTATTATATTGAGGTATTTCTCTTGTATCTCTAACCTCTCCAGAGCTTTTGTCATGATGGGGTGTTAGATTTTTGTCAAAAGCCTTTTTCGGAATTCAATGATCAAGTGATTTTTGCCTTTAAGTTTGTTCATATGGTGGGTTTCATTTATTGATTTATGGATTTTAGACAATACCTGCATCTCTGGGAAGAAATCTACTTGAAAATAGTGTATTATCTTTTTTGATGTATTCTTTAATTCAGTTTGAAAGTATTTTATCGAGAGAGTTTGCATCTGTGTTCATAAAAGATTAGTCTGTAACTTTCTTTTTTTGAGTCATTTTGTAGTTTGGGTACAGGGGTAATTGTGGCCTCAAAAATAAATTTGGCAATATTTCTTCTGTTTATATTTTGTGGAATAATCTGAGCAGTATTGGCATTAACTCTTCTTTGAAATCTGGTAGATTCTGTGCTAAAAAATCTGACTTTGGACTTTTTTTGGTTGGCAGATTTTAATTATTATATCTATTCCACTTTGGGATACAGATCTGTTTAAATTAATTACCTGATCTTGATTTAACATGGATGTTATTTATCAGAAAATTATCCATTTATTTTAAATATTCCAATTTGATGGAGTATAAATTTTAAAATATGCCCTTGTGGTTTTCTGAATTTTCAAAGTTTCTGTTACTATGGCCACCTTTTCAGTTCTAATTTTGTTGATTTGGATCATCTCTCCGTGCTTTTCATTAATTTGAATAAATGTTTGTTATTCTTATTTGTTTTTCTCTAAGAAGTCTTACTTTCATTGATTCTTTCTAAATTTTGTTTTGATTTTTATTTCAGTCATAGTTTATCTTCTTGTAAACTACTCCTTTTGAATTTAATTTCTTCCCTTTGTTCTAGAGATATCAGATGTGCTTTTAATTGCTAGTTTGAGATCTCTTTATTTTTCTTAATGTTGGTACTTAATGAAATATACTTGACTTTTAGTACTGCCTTAATTATGTCCCATATGCTTATGTATGTTTTCACTTTTATGTGATTGTAGAAAGTCTTTAATCTCTTTCTTAATTTCTGTCTTAACCCATTTTTCTTTCAGTAGTGAATGGCTTAGTTTCTATCAGTGTGTAAACTTTCTGCTACTTTCGTTGTAGATACCTAACCTTAATCCATGGGATTCACAGTGTTACTTCTTCTTTTTTTTTTTTTTTTTTTTTTTTTGTTGGTACTTGTTTTATGCCCGAGGATGTGGTGAATTTTGGAGAATGTTTCTAGAGGTGCTGAAAAGAACATATATTCTTAAGTGTTTAGATGAAATGTTTTGTAAATCTGTTAGGTCCATATTTGATTTATAAGGTCAGTTAGCTCCATCATTTCTCTGGGTTTTTTTTTTTTTGTTTGTTTGTTTGTTTGTTGTTGTTTTCTGGATAACCCTTATATTGGCAAGAGTAGGTATTGAAGTCTGGTACTACCAATGTGTGAGGGTCACTGTGTAATTTAAACTGTAGTAGTAGTTGTTGTTGCTGTTTTTTTTTTTTTTTTTAAATAAATGAATTAGTATGCCCTTGTGTTTGGTGTATAGGTGTTAAAAATTGCAGTGTCCTCTTGATGGATTTTCCTTTGAGAAACATGTAATCTCTTCCCTATCTCTTCTGGTGTATTTTAGTTTGAAGTTTGTCTTTTCAGGCATTTAAAGAGCTTTATTAATTTGCATCTTAGGTCCTTTTTCTTGAAGCTTTTCTATTCTTAAACCCGAGAATATGTCTATCTTTGATGTTAATATGAGTTTCTTGGATGGAGCAGAAGAAAAATTCTGTTTTCCAATCCATCCTTTTTTATTGGAGAATTGAGACAATTTGATATTGAGAGATATCAATTAGTTGAGTTTGTCGATTCCTGGTATTTTGTTGTTGTGATGTGTGTATGTGTTTTTGTGCATATGCTTGCTTTCCTTCTTTTGGTTTGTGGGTTACCTTGTGTTTCCTTTAGAATAGTTAACCTATTTAGGTTGCAGTTTTTCTTCTAGTGCCTTTTTGAACTGGATTGGTTTTGAGATGGATATCGTTTAAATTTGGTTTTATAACGTCTTATTTTCTCCATCTATTGTAATTGGAAGTTATGTTGGGAATTGGAGTCTGGGTTGGCACTGTGATCTCTTAGAGTCTGTAGAATAACCATCCAGACACTTCTAGCTTTTAGAGTTTCCCTTGAGAAGTAAGGTGTTATGCTGATAGGTCTGGCCATATATATTACTTTGTCATTTCCTTTTCAGCTTTTAACTTTCTTTGTTCTGTTCATTTAGTGCTTTGATTATTATGTACTGAGGTGTTTTCTTTTCTGGTTTTGTCTATTTGGTGTTCTGTATGGTTCTCGTACTTTGAGAAGCATCTCTTTCTTTAGGTTAGAAATTTTTTCTCTATGATTTTGTTGAAAATATTTCTGTGTCTTTGACCTGGGTTTCTTCTTCCTCTGTTTCTACTATTTTAGATATTTGGTCTTGTAATTGTGTTTGGATGTCTTATGCCAGGTTTATTTTAGATTGAATATTTCTTTGTCTGAGCTATCAATTTCTTTTATCATGTCTTCAATGTCTGAGATTCTCTCTTCTATCTCTTGTGTTCTGCTTAGAGGATTGCCTATGATATTCCTGTTCAGTTCCTAAAATTTTTATTTCCAGATTTCTCAGTTTGGTTTTCTTTATTGATTCTATTTTTAGTTTCAGGTCTTGAACAGTTTTATTCATTTCCTTTCACTGTCTCTGTTTGCATAGATTTCTTTAAGGGATTTATTAATTCCTTTTCATTTATTTTCTGTTATATTCATAAGGGATATTTTATAGTCTTTTTCCTGGGTTTCAACTATGTTTCAATACTCAGGACCTAATATGGTTGGGTTTCTGGGTTCTAGTGGGAATATATTGTTCTGGTGTTTTTTACTGTGTTTTTACACTGTCACCCAGGCATCTGGATTGAGGAATGTTTTAATTTTAAGTGCTGATATCTGGTCTTATCTTTGTTAAGTGGATGTTTTGATCCTTCTTTTCCATTGCCTTCTCTGTGCTTTAGGATAGTTTGGAGGCTGTTTGTTACCTGGTAGGAAATCCTCTGGGAGTCCTGATAAGTGTGGGCACAGGAGGTCCTAGGTGAAATGTATTTCTGGGAATTGTGAGCTAACACTAATGAATGAGGATGGACTGAGGGTCAAGGCTGAGGGTATCCACAAGTTGGAGGACAACTAAGTGTGCCATTAAGACATGCTTAGTTCCCTGGAAATGGAGGGAGAGAGTGGGAAGAGCCACAGTGTGTGATGCTACAGAGATAGGGATGAGACTGGGGATTGGACTTGGAAGAATGAATGGCATGGTGAAGATCTGTAGTTAGTTTACATGCTTCTTTGACTGAAGAGTCCTGTTGGCTCTCGTGGAGTACCTACTGGCCTTGCAGGCTGGGGTAAAGCAATGAATGGGGGAAGGAAGTTAGGAAGAGAAGAAACTGTGTGATCCACCAGAGACTGGGGTGGGGGAGCTCAGTAGGCAGTCTGTGCACCATTAGATTTTGAAGAGCTGAGGGAGGGGTGAAGATCTGCAGTTAGCCTACCTGCTTCCCTAACAGGAGGACTCCCACTTATGCTTTAAGATTCGGCTCATTCTACATATTCCATTTTGTCATAGTTGAGCCTGAGTTGTGCAGAACATAAGCAATGATCGTTTTGATATGAAAACATAGACCAGCCGGGTGGTGGTGGCGCACGCCTTTAATCCCAGCACTCGGGAGGCAGAGACAGGTGGATCTCTGTGAGTTCGAGACCAGCTTGGTCTACAAGAGCTAGTTCCAGGACAGGCTCCAAAACCACAGAGAAACCCTGTCTCGAAAAAAACAAACAAACAAACAAAAAAAAACATAGACCACAGGACACATCTTTCTCCCTTTTCAAGAACTGGGAGAATACTTGTTGAATCTAAGTGACTCTGTCTCCTGTCTTACATCAGGGACATTTTATTTATTGTTATATAACAATGATGAAAAAAGAGGAGAGCTCCATTTATGATAGATTGTGGTTTACTGTTTAAATATACTGAGTTTAATTAAAGGAAGGAAAATTGCCAAAACAAATAAGGAGGGGACTGCTCTTGCTCTTGTTGATCAGGGTCTAGTTCACCATAGTGTCAGTGGCAGGTTCCCTGTATATTTTTTTATTCTTGTTGATTCTTTTAAATAAACATAAAGTCAGACAGAAGGAAATCATTTCCATACTTCATGCAGAAAATACATATGTTTTCTATTTAAAATTTTGGAAATTTTTTGTCTTAATTGAGGAAATTAATTTACTAGCATGTTTAATGTTTCTCCACACTATAATTTGTTTTTAATTACACATGAATGCCATATGTAGTTCATTGACACTCTTTATTAATTCTTGAAAGTAAATTTCCTCACTAGTCATGCCATTTGTTTCATGGGGTATGTGTTCCTCGTTAAATGAGTCCTTTCTAATTTCTAAATAATCAACTAATTAAGGGCATGATTCTAGGGTTCTTTTGCAAGGATAACACCCACTGGCTGAAAGACAGCAGGGTTTGTTTTCATTGTGCATCCCAGCGCAAATCATCCTCATCACGTTGTTTTCCCTAATTAAAGTAGTATTCTTATTTGTGAATGTTCATTTGCCAAAATTGGGTTCTAAAACAACTTTGTTGATTTTTATATTATAGAGGTAGTCATTAGCTCACGGAGTAGAGGCTAGAGCATCACAATAAATTCCAGTTGGTTCCATAGAAAGGTCTGTCCTTACTTGTCATTGTCTTATCCACCCTCTAGCATAGATGTCTGGTTCATCACAAGAAATTCTATGCTGAAAAGAACAAATAAAAGACCAACAATGTGAGCCCAGGAAATTCAATTTTGCCATTACTAAAGAGCATTTATAGACCACACCTTTTTCTTTTCTTCACTTTTTATTTGTTAGATGCTATTACAAATTCTTTCTTCATGTCCTTCCCTCCCTCTCTCCTTCTTCCTTCCTTCCTTCTTTCCTTCCTTCCTTCCTTCCTTCCTTCCTTCCTTCCTTCCTTCCTTCTTCCTTCCTTCTCTCAGGCAAAGTATCCTATATCCCAGGACGATGTTTAACTCACCATGCAGCCAAACACGGTTTTGAACATTGGAGTCTCCTTATACTTTCTGATTGCTTGGGATTACCAGTCTGTACCACCAGGCTGGTTCATGTTATGGTGGACCTTGAACCCTTGGTTTTGTAAATATTGGACAAACACTGTTCCAGTTGAGCTGTAGTCCAAACCCACAAATACTAACTTTCTTCATCAACCTGTAGATCATATACTAGTACCCATCTTTTCCCATTCTCCCTTTGTTCATGGTACTCTTAAAGACACCAGTGCAGGCTACATGGACTTCTCTGAATTTATCCTGGACAAGTTCTCACAGATTTTGACTTTGCTTTTGCTCTTTTTTTTTTATCTGACATTCTTCCTCCGCACATCATTATTTATAGAAGAGAGAGACTCCCATAATGAAAATATACCATCTCTGTTGGAGTTTTGGTAGCAGTACACCTTGATGGATCCAGATCGAGGAATGCCACAGAAATCACATCACACAACAAATATCAGGCAATTTATTTATTGGGAGGAGGAGGTTAGACAGAGAGAGACACAGACACAGAAAACAAGAAAGGCTGAGAGTTAAAGTGAGAGACTGAGCTGTGGTAGGGGACCTTTGAAAGGGTGGATGTGTTGTATTTGGTGGCTGGTGATGAGGAGGCTGATGGTGCTGAGTTGCTGATGGCAGGATGGGGACAGTGCTCTTGGCTCTGGAATGTGGGCAGTTCCTAAAAGAGTCGTCTATGAAGATCTTCTAAGAATCAACCTTAGGTTTACTGTTCATGCTATATTGTTCCCTTGCACTTTTAAAATGGATAGTATCTAATTTAGTTCTGGCATGTAAATACTTTCAAGACTTCTTCCAAACACCAGACCTTCCTATTTATCCTTTCACTGAATAATTTGATCTCATCTTTGATATCTGTAGGATCATTTCACCAAAGATGGCTTTTATGACATCTAACTCACTTTCTGGACCACATAATATTCACTGACCTCTAAATTATTCATGGCCTAGAATTTACATGATGCTGCCATCCTTGGATTTATATTCATAACCTCAACATCCTAATATTTAATGTATGACTTTATACACTGACTGATAAATTAAAAAGTATGCATATGAGGTTTTAATTTTATGTATATATCATATAATCAATAAATGAAACTAATTTACTATGGATCAGAAATAAGTATATTACTTCACTAATTGAAGCATTATTTTTATAAGTCATACACCTCATTTTTGAAATGAGGCATTCTTTGAGTTAAGGATATGATACACAAACACACACACACACACACACACACACCCTCCTAATCCAGCACATCCTTATAGAGGCCTCATTTATGGGTTAGCAGGGTTGTAGTCACCACTATGAGTTTTCTTTTCACTTTCGTTTTCTATGTATGTTTTATATTCCACATCTTCTATCTTCCAATTTCCCTATCATAGTTAAAAGCAAATTGTGAGAACTAAAGTATTCGTATTATATTCTTCTGTTTTTGCATAACAGTATCTCCTCCAGATAGGAGTTTCTTGTGTACATATTTTCTGGGTTATTTTGCATATATATGAGTTTCTAAAGAGTTTTCTGGGGCCAGTGGGCCTGTTTCTTAACCTCAACAACTTTGGAACTTGGCTGTCCTGGCCAAGTGTTTTACCCTCTTAGGATTCTATATGACATTTCTAAACAGATTAAAATAGCTGTACATGCTCCATAAGCTTGTAAGACTAGTATAAGATGTGTCTATGTTCTTTATGGACTTTTCTTGTCCCTCTGAAAGATGAGACCTCATCTCAGGTTGTCCCTGGTCCCTAGGGAACTGAGTTTCTATATCAGAATCTCCCTCATGAACAAAAGTTCCTATTGGATACAGCTTGATCAGTTTTCAATTAAATGCATAAGTCTGTTCAGTAGGTCTCTCTGAATATACAAAAGTGCTTTCTCTTATAATCATTTCTTAAAATACCACCATCACATCTCACTATATCCCTTCTGTGTTGCTCAGACAAACTCCAAGAAAAGCCTGAACAAACAGGTAGGCCTTTCAACTTGTACCCTGAATGCACAACTAAATTCAAAGCTAATGAAGTTCATTCAGATTAAAAGCACTTCATATGCAGACGACAGCTCTTTATATAATGCAGTTAGGGTAGAAAATTCATGGTATTTCATGGCTACTTATATGCTTTTCATGTGAAAAGATACAGTATAATAAAAGTTGAGGATTATTCATGTTAATTTATTATATTTTGCTGATATAGTCACCTCAAGGGCTTAAGAACATACTTCAACAGCAGTACAAATGAAGACAGGGTGGTTTAAGACATGGTGCATAAATGCTCTCCTTCTTGCTGCTGTCAATGACACTTCATTTAGAAATACAGTATCTTTCATTTGGATAGCTCTATTTTAGAGCTAGATTTAGTTTGGGAAAGACAGTGAAGAATATAGTGAATGACTTTAGCAAAACAATTCACTGTTTAAAAACTGTTCTGTATGCCTATATTGGAGTGTCCCAGACATGAGAGAGAGAGATGTTTGTTAATTATTTTTGATAATCAAAGTCAGAATAGTTGATTTTGTAATATCATTTTTATTAATAATCATTTTTATTTTTTGAGATTATAACACAGAATTTTCCTCTTTGCTTTTTTCTCTGCAAAGACTCCCATATATCCCTTCTTGCTTTCTTTCAAATTCATGGTCTCACTTTTACATTAATTGTTGTTATATGCATACATGTATAAGTACACACATATATATTCATAAGTAAAAAAATACCACCTGCAGTCCACATATTGTTAACTCTATGAGAAGCAACTTTTAGGGAAAAATTGATTTAGCTTATTGCACTTTATGAGCCTATAGACAACAAGTGATTTATTTCATATTAATTGAATAAATTTACTGCCTTTGGAATTATAATGGGAACAGTTTATATTTCAATAAGATAAAATCTGGGTTACGTTTCTTATTAAAAAGATTGTTAAACATCATCTCTTACTAATCAACTAAGACATACTTTGTATCTATAAAACCAAACACTAAGAGGGTTGGGAGCAATGGTAGAACAAAGCCAATACCCAGGGGGTTGGTAATCAGCTTCGGTATTTTGTAAAATCATGGAGGCATGCCAGCTTAAGTAAGAGTGTAAATCAATATGTAATGAAGACTAAATGAAGGGTGTTAATAATAAAGACCAGGAGAATCAAAAAGAGAAAAATCTTGTAGTAGAGTTTAAGTAATTGCCATTCCTTAAAGAGGAGACCCTGCTGAAGGGAAGTTACTTCTGAAAAGCAGAGGGAAAGGAAGGATGTGCCTGGTGGAACTGTAGTGTGAGCAGAGACATATTCACTCAAGTAGAAAGATGAAAAGTATGGACTGTCCCCAAAATCTACCCTTAGCTGGTATAGAAAAGTGTTTGTCCTGCATTCTCTCTCTGCTTCCTCTTCTCCCCACAGTTCTCCTTCTTCCCCCTCACCTTTCCTCACTTGTTTTATGTTTTCTGCCGCCACTGCCTTCCAATTCCCTTCCCTTTCCTTCCCTTCTTCTCTTCTTTACTTTTGAGCTTGCTTTGGACACAGCTGAAGTCACATAGGTTTTAAATCCCACAGGTCATGGTGTTTATCTGATAATAAACAAAAATGGATGAAGCAAGGTGATTTATTGTTAGGACAATGAATGGCTAGTCTCAGTTGAACATAAGGTTAATATTTCCATGTCCCAGAGGGTGGAAGACTGTCTTTTGAATGACATTGAGGAAGTTTGTTTTTTCCCACTAGCCTACTAAATCACTTGAAAATTTATCAGATGTGTAACAAGAAACCACCTAAAAATTTTAAGAGAGTAGATGTTTATTGATCTTTATTGCATACTCTCGTTCTCCGCAAAAGTGCTCTGTGCTCTTAACTGCTTAGCCATCTCTCCAACCCCTAAATATCATCATTCTAATCGAAGGACCAAGGATTCAAAATCATGAAGCAAATAGTAAAGCTCTGAACTCACAGCTTCTTCCTCACTCTAACTCCCCCCACTGACATAATGGCATAGTTAGATCATAAATCTGCAAATAACATTGCAGGAGTGGAAAGAGGGAAAAGAGAGGCTGGCATCTGGTGATTGGCAGGTATATAATAGAAAGGTCAAGGATTAGGTTATAATACGAAAGCAACACTCTTCTTGATACAAGTAAATAAAGAAAAAAAACAGAGGTCTGGAGAGTTGGCTTGGAAGTTAAGAGAACATATTGCCCTTGAAGTAGAACCAGAGTTCAATTCCAACCACCCATGTTGGATATCTGAGACCGTTGAGCTCCTTAGGAACCTGCAGTCACACTCAGAGACCTACACAATGAAACATAAGTGCATACACACATGCTTACAATAACTTGAAAAAGTCTTTAAGAAAGGAAAATTCAATATGGACTTTCACTGAAGTCGCATTTTATCATTGTAAAGACAACTGAGTTAAAGTAAATTGCACTACAAGAGTATGTATACAACAGAGCACTGCAAAAAAGCAAAAAGTTTGAAGCTTAATTAGCTTCCTTTTCCTAAAATATCCATGTTAGATTGTTAGTATTTGTAACTATAGAAAAATGTGATGATCTCTTCCCTTAATTATCCAATATTTCTCCCATCTCTCACTTCACATTTCCTGTATTTACTTGTATTATAATTTCTTTTGAACACATATCATAGCTTATAACATAACTGATGGAAGTTTGCATAATTGACTACATTGCATCATGTTGGTAGTCACTGGACTTTTTGGCAAACACAATCTCATCATAGGTGTTTTTGTGTATGGAGGATAACTTTATTATTGTCAATTTTAAACATCTGAGTATTATGAAGGAGTGAAAGAAAAAGAAGAGAGGGTTTTTGCTGAATCAAGCATCAGGTCAAATAGTTATAGAAAAGACAGTCACACTGGTTATGCCAAAAGAGTAGCGGGTTGGCAGTAGAATCATATAGGAGTGTCTAGTGAGGCAGTATTGCTTTAGATAGGTGATTCTCTTCTCCTCCTCCTTCTTCTCCCTTCCTTGTTAGTAGAACTTAATGTTATGATAAATTTATCACCCTACTGTGTGTGTGTGTTTGTGTGTATAGGTATATCCATCTGTGCATACATGCTTTAGGCCACAGATTGATATAGGGTTTCTTCGTCAACCACCCTCTCCCATATCTATTGATAGAGGATCTCTGAACCTGTTGCTCCCTGATTATCTAGATTGGTGGTCATCAAGCCATTGTGATCATATTGCCTCTTCCTCCCCAGTTTAGGTACAGGTTTCCACATCAGGCATTTTTATTTGGGTGCTCAGGGCCTTAGCTCAGGTTCTCACACTTGTACAACTAGTACTTTGCCTACTGAGTCGCCCCTCTGACCATATGCTACATTCTTTTAATATTATTCATAATTTCCTGACTTTCAAAGATGAAAAGATAATTAAGATTAAGAGTGAAGGCTTTTAAAGGAAAGGAAGAAAGAGGTAGATTATAATGGGAGGGAAATCAAATGAGCAATGGAAATCTGTCCAACACAGTTAATATGTATTGAGTATTAGAATTAATAGAGAAAACAAACCAGAAAAAGAAAAAAAGAAATGGGAGTAAGTAGAGGGAAGGACACAGAGAGGGAATTTATAGAATTGATTGACATCATTTTGGAGATGGACATATCTGAAATTTGTGGATGTAGCTGACATCTTTGAAGCATAAGCAAGATGTCAATCTCTGTTTTGAGGAATCATTCCACTGTGCCTTGGAGATGTGGTTTTGCTACTAAGATCTTCTGCTGTTAGATTGAAGCCCATCACATTATGGACAGTAATCGTGTCAAAGTATCTTCACAGCAATATCTGTGTTAGAGTTTGACAGGCAGGCACATTAAGTTAGTGAGGGATGGAGATGTGTGAGGAATGACTTAGCAAGTAAAGTTGCTAAGCTGACAACCCCAATGATCTGAGTTTGATTGCCAAGATGCAAGTAGTGAAAGGAAACAATCAATGCTCCTGCAACTTGGCCTCTAACTTCCACACATGCGAGTAGCACATGTATACATGGACATGAATACACAATGAACATGCAAATAAATACATAATGTTATTTGTGCTAGTATTATAAACAAATATGTAAATAAATGTATAATTAAATGTAATTCATTTTTTAAAGTTAGCTATGGAGATATCATTCCTAAGGAGAAGATAAAATTCTTGTTATATATTCAAAAACACAGATTTCCTTCCCCATGCATCTTGGAGTTATTTATATACTATTTCCCTCTTTGTACTCAATCTCCTACCTCTCAAAATGTCAAATTTATTCTCATCTCCTGAGTTTTTTTGGTTCCTTAAATTTTTGGCTAGACTGTTTTGATCAATTTGGGCAAACTTTTCTGCATCTTTGGTT
This sequence comes from Chionomys nivalis, assembly GCF_950005125.1. Taxonomy (NCBI): domain Eukaryota; kingdom Metazoa; phylum Chordata; class Mammalia; order Rodentia; family Cricetidae; genus Chionomys; species Chionomys nivalis. Next base: position 186,459,445 of record NC_080086.1, on the reverse strand, counting down.
TACAAATTCCACATTATAGAAATCCCCTTGAACAGAATTATGTGAAGTTAAATTGGTGTAGGAGGTACTTCTGTTTGTGTGTCACTTTCATTGATTAATAAATAAAGAAACTGCCTTGGCCTGATAGGGCAGAACTTAGATAGATGGAGAAGACAGAACTGAATTCTGGGAAGAAGAAAGCTGAGTCAGGGAGATGCCATGGATCCATGGTCAGAGGTAGATGTGCTGAAATTTTTCTGGTAGGCCATGACCTCATGGTGATACACAGATTGATAGAAATGGGTTAAACTAATATGTAAGAGTTAGCCAATAAGAATTTAGAGATAATGGCCAAGCAGTGTTTTAATTAACACAGATTCTATGTGATTATTTCAGATGTAAGCTAACCAGGTGGTCAGGACAAACAAGGGGCTTGCCTCTCCCTTGAAACAATTGGAATTCCAAAATTGCCAAATAACTCCACCTAAAACCTAAGAGGGCTTAGAAAGGAATTCTAGAAAAAAAATTACAGAGTGTAACACAACTTCTTCTGTTTGCTGGCTGCTTGCTACAGCTCCTAGAGAGATTTTCCTGATTCAGCAGTAGCAGTAAAAAGCTGTAGCAATTTTGAAATGCTGGATATCTGAGCTATGCTGCCAGTGTGACCTCTGGCTCTTTCAGGAGATGAAACACTTGAATGGTGATTGTGAGCATCATGCTGCATGTGGCTTGCTTGATGTCATCTGTTGTAATATGAGCAGCGGGGCTGCGTCCCCAGCACCCGGCTGCCCGCATGGCTTTACCCAAAATAATTACATGGAAACTGGATTCTTTTAAACACTGCTTGGCCCATTAGTTTTAACCTCTTATTGGCTAGCTCTTACATATTGATCTAACCCATTTCTGATATTCTGTGTGGCCCCATGAGGTGGCTTACCAGGGAAATCTTAACCTGCGTCTGTGTCTGGTGGGAGAATCATGGCGACTCCCTCACTCGGTTTCTTCCTCCCAGCATTCTGTTCTGTTTACTCCACCCACCTAAGGGCTGGCCTATAAATGGGCCAAGGCAGTTTCTTTATTAAATGTAAGTAACTCCTCCATCAGTCATCTTGGACTGACTGTGTGCTTGGACTTAGGGAACTGTGCATGGCTCAGAGCAAAATCAGCCCCACCATGCTGGACTGTGCAGGAACTACCATATTTACCATAATAACAGCACATCTTAAGTTTTAGACTGGGCAGGCAAACAGGTGTTACCATATTACCCTTACTAATGGTGCAACTTAAGTTTTTAAAGAAGTACTTAGCATTTTAAGAAGTGCTCCTGGACAGTAAAGAATTACACATTCACAATAGGACAGATTCAGACATAAACCATCTCTACATGGGTCACAGTGTTGGGTGGGTGTACAAAGTCTTGAGAGAGAGAAGAAAAAGAGTATAAAGAGTCATAAAGTTAATGCTTTAAAAAGGGTAGAGTCTTTAAAGAGACAGAGTACAGATAGTCATAGATTAAAAGGAATAAAGAAAAATAAGCCACGTAAAAATGGAAAATTCACAGAGAGTCTGGATTATGTACGTTATGTTTTCTTTGTGGACTGAGAAGGAGCTAAGTACAGAGAGACATTTCATTGTATGGCGTGCTAAGCTAAACCAGCATGTATGTTATAAAAGTATCTTGACTTCAGAATTTGGGTCTAAGGATATGGTGCTTTGGAAAGGAGGTTCTTCTTTTGTTTTCAGAGAAGATGAGAACATGTGAAATGCTTCTACCCCAATATAGTTTCATGGACCAAGGCCTCCTGAAAGGTTGCTGTGAACACCCTAGAAAAATTACTTTGCTTAACTGCTGACTGAGATGAGCCAGGCACACAGGATACACTATGGAAGACCTGATTAACAGCATCCCCATATAGCAGGAAGCAGTTTGGAGAGAAAACACTGTGTCCATATTCCCAAATATTGTTTATAAATGTTTTTTATATTTAAAGGGGGATATGATATAGATATGAATAATTTGCATTGGTATGGATCTTGCTTTATTGATACAAATTTAAGGTCAATTTTATTATATGTATATGTATTTCTGATCTTGATTAAGGTATTGTGATTTTGTTGCTCATTTAAAAATGTAATGTATAATTAAAAATATAGGTTATTAGAGAGTCATCTTTAGTAGTCAAGCTAGTAGACATGTTAGTTAGATTTTCTAGATCTATAAAGATATAATTCAGTTAGATAGGTATTCTTCAAGTATTTCAGAGACCTTCAAAATATGGCATTTAAATGTTTTAATAACTTAGGACTTTTCATGACAATGAGACATATCTGCTCCTGGCAGCACAAAGCTACATCAAGAAGATGGGCATTGAAGAGGCTCCTTAGCCATTTGGGCAAGAAACTGCTCTTGCCTGGACTATTGCATAAACTGGACATGAAAAATCCACAAAGAGGTGACTGCTGAACTTGCCTAAAGGTGAGATGATCCTTCAGGCTTCCTGATTCATGAAAGAGTCTGCAAGATATTCTGCAGGATACAGAAGAAAGTGACTGAACTGTCATTAAAATTTCCTGCTTCATGGAAAAGTCTGCTGGATATTATGGGTCTATAGGATGAAGATGGGTCCCCCAACTGTACAGAAGAACTTTGGGTGACTGTTCAGGAAGTGAGATGTCAATTTTAAAATTTTGGAAGTTGCTTACAATGCACTTTCTATTTACTTAGGTAATATTATATCCTTTTGGAGTCTTTGATAGAGTTGAGGAATTTATAGTTATAGTTTTCCTTAGTTATAATAAAAGATAAAGTAAATATAAGTATTATAACTGTTATTCTTATTTGATACCTGTTTTGTTATATGTAACACTATGTTAAAGTTAAAGCCTTTTTTGTTAAAACAGAAAAGGGGAAATGGTATAGGAGGTACTTCTGTTTTGTGTGTTTCTTTCATTGGTTAATGAATAAAGAAATTGCTTTGGCCTGATAGGGAAGAACTTAGGCAGAGAAGACAGAACTGAATTCTGGGAAGAAGAAAGCAGAGTCAAGGAGATGCCATGGATCTGCGGCCAGAGGTAGATGTGCTGAAACTTTTTCTGGTAGACCACAACCTCATGATGATACACAGATTGATAGAGGCAAGGTTTGATTCCCAGCACCCAAATGGGTTCACAACCGTCTGGTCCAGTTTCAGGGGATCCAAGGCTCTTGTCTAGATTCTGGGAGTACTATGTATGAATGTGGTACAGATATACATAAAGGCAAAACCACATACACATAAAATAAAAATAAATCTTTTAGCATTGATAAAAAAAAATGGGTTAAACTGATATGTAAGAGTTAGCCAATAAGAAGTTAGAGCTAATGGCCAAACAGTGTTTTAATTAATACAGTTTCTATGTGATTATTTCAGATGTAAGCTAGTTGGGTGGCTAGGACAAACAAGGGCCCAACTCACTCTTGCAACATTAAATTATTATAATATATATTCATATGTATAATATTTTTAAAATACAGAAAAAATTGAATTTTTGAATGAAAATTATATAACAAAAATAGTAACAAGAGGATAGGAGGCATCAAAGAAAGAGAAAAAAATTTAAAGGAATTTCCCACTACCTGCTTCAGACTTCCATAATTGCTTGACTTTGACCATGCACAATTTGAAATGATAAAACAAGGTTGACTATTTTTCCCTAATCTTCTTGAAACTGAGAGCTAAAAATCACAGCAACTACACATGCTTCATTACACATACATGATAAGAATATCATAAATGTTATAAGAATATCATACCAAACAAGAGTAACTATAGAGTGGCAGAGTTTGAAACTGGTATAAAATGATGAAAGCTTTCTTGAATGTTTTAAAATATTTTCAATGAAAAATTAGGCTATTCTAAAGCATTTTATTAGAAATCCTACCACGTGTTACAGATTTCTGTCATGTTCAATGTGAACATCAAGTTCAAATAACATTATCTATCTTTTTGCCAATGTCTTCATGCAGATAATTTCTGGATATCCTGTACATGTGAGGTCGTGAAATCCATTTTCTGGAATTAGGCCATTATTCCTCTCTTAAAAATCTCGCACTTATTGTTCTATAACTCATGTTATTGCCTTCTTTTTCTTACTAGACAAAAGATTTTAAACACTTTTAAAGAACCACCATTGGGGAAAATCAAAATGGTAAAAACAATGGATAGAAAGTCGTGGGGAATGCACACAGTTTGATAATGGAAATATCTGCCAAATCATATTTTATTTAAGACTATTAATTTGTTTCATCATAAATAAAATGAGAAACACACACCCTTGATCCTTGAAAGGCTTAGAAATAAAGCATATATGTGAAATACAGTTTCATGCTCAAAAAATAAGTATTAACTATAATTTTAGGCAATATCGCTTCCATAGATCTGTACCATGTTTATCGAGAAGCATGCTAAGTTGTTAATTCTATCAACTATTAAATGGTTGAGTCCCCTCAGCTTATTTGGACCTTGAGGACTTACCCTTGCATCAGATAAAGATATTATTTGCCATTGGATGCCATGTAGTTGAGTAAGTATGACACATGGACAACCGAAACCTTGAACATCACTAACATACCCCATACTACCATCTGAGATGGGAGGAAAGTCCTGAAAAAAAGAAAAACAAATGAGAAAAATGATCACGCCAGTAAGCCTATATCTTTTTCTTTTTAATTGTATAGGGGTCGATTTTAGTTTCCAGCATAAATTTTATCTCTATAGTTCTTTTAGTCAATGTATCCTTTTTAGTATTATGCTAAAAATCTTTGCTAACATTCCTGAATACTGCTGAGATAAGTTCATAGAATTGTTACATAGTTGTGACACAGTGCTTAGAACCCTGTAAAGAACCTGAGCCAAGGACAAACCAAGATGAGACGGAGAGACACATAAAGAAACAAAGAGGCGAGGAGTCTCTTACTTTCTAATCCTGAGCAGCAGGACCATTTATTTGATCTCCTATTTGTCAGCCATATTGTTCCTTTCAATTATTCATGTCAGTGTATCACATTCTGCTGGTCGGCTCTGTTAATTGCTGGTTCTGTTGGCTACATTTCATTATACAAGATTCTCTCATTGGTTTTAGGATTTGGATTGGCAGACATTGGAGACGGAGTGCTTTTCCTTTCTTGACTGGGTTTGATGTAGTTTGTGGTTCAGTGCTTCGCTTTTTCTTGGCTTAGTTCTTAGTTACAAGATGTTCTTTCTTTCACTCTTCTTTTAATTCCACAGTTTGCATGAAATTATAGTTTGAGTACCTTGAATTCTAGCTTCCCTTATGACCTCAGATTGCTGTCAAAGCCACCGCCACCGCTATCATGGCCGAGCCCCTTCCCTCCCATTCCTCGTTCCAGCCTGGGGCAGTACAAGAGGACGCACTCCACTTCTGTGTCCAGGTTCTAGCTCTTGCAGGTCCGATAACCATTCCTACACAGTCACATTTGCTTATTTGAGTCTTTGCTCCTTAGTAGTCGAATAAGTTGTTAATTTGCTGTTTAGTCATAATACCCTGGGCATACTTTCTTTTACTCTTTGTTTTTGTTATTTATTTTTCACTATTATACCTTCAAACCAGCACTTAGCAGAACTCTGTGACCAATGTTACTGGGATATTTGCATTGTCAAGAGCCCTTCATATTGAATCCTAGACTGCAAACAGGTTAAATATACTCCACTGAGTCAACTGTTCTCAGATTCTAATATGCCTGAGGGTCACTCCTGGACTTTGTAACTAAAGCATTCCCAAATTCCATCTTCAGAGATTTTATTTGAATTCACCATGGTGGGACAAGATAAAGTACACCAGACTAGTAAGCTACGGTTTGATCATGTTTTAAGTGATCTGAATTGTTCTAGGAATGGGACGTTGATAGGCTTTCAGAATGTAAATGCTATAGTACATTAAATTTAAGCATTAAATGGGATAGGTCATGGTGACAAAGAAATCTATTCCCTAATCCCAGCACTCGGGAGGCAGAGGCAGGCGGATTTCTGTGAGTTCAAGGCCAGCCTGGTCTACAAGAGCTAGATCCAGGACAGGAACCAAAAGCTATGGAGAAACCCTGTCTCAAAAAATCCACCCCCCCAAAAAAAAATCTATTCCTTTGCATTGATCAGTTATCTGTGCAACTTCCTAAATTGTAGAGCATACTGTAAAGAAAGGAGGCTGAGAAAACAGACTCCAGTAATGGCAGAGCCAATGTGAGCCATAAAGAGCAAAGCCAGCACCTTAGCTGGTTCCTATGAAGGATGACTGCCAGCACATCACAGATCAAAAATATAGCACAAATGAAAAGCCTTACACTGGTTTAATATGTTTCCTGTTAATTAAGTACCTTAATATAAGTTTGTATGAAAGTGTTTTCCCATATTCCAGGAATTCCCATGACTACTAGGAAAGGCCGAAGAGGAATATGCCACTCAAAACTATTCTGAGAAATAATCACCTGTGGGAATTCATAAATTCATAAATCCACATTTGGATGGATTAAGGTGTTAAATATATACTGAAAAGGACTTGACTAATAACTAGCTTAATGATGGTGTTATGAAACAATGAAGAAACAACACAGCTGATGAATTCTTCACTGTATTGATGTGGAAGTTCTTAGCTACCACAGGAAAAAAGTGACAAAGCCTTCTTATCCATTTGTACTTCACTCCATGTTTTGAATTATAAAGTAAGAAAATAATGTCTAAGGGTCCTCTGGCTTAGACTGGCTAAAGAGAGCTGCACTTTTACTATGAAATAGTGATACCTAGAAAGAGTTTTTATCTCAGAATTTGAAAACTGTACAAGTGTATCTGTCACTGGTTTGTGAATGTGTGTGTCCTCTGTCAAAAGATGCAATAGCTCTGAAATTGGGCTCTTAGTCATTCCTTTAGGAAAACAGATATTAGATGCTGTAAAATATCACACTGCCTCCCAATGTAAGTCATTTTAGGACACAGATGGGAGAACAATTCCTAAACTTCCTTAGCTTTTCTGTTGCAATGTTTAGATGAGGCAGGCTTTTGGCTTTTTCTTAAACTATATAAAAGATCACATTCAACTTTTTTTTTTTTTTTTTAGGTTTTTTTTTTTGAGACTGGGTTTCTCTGTGTAACAGTCTTGATATGCTGGAACTAGCTCTTGGATATCTGGCCTCGAATTCCCAGAGGTCTGCCTGCTTCTGCCTCCCGGTGTTGGATTAAAGACCTGCGCCACCAGGCAGAGGCAGGCGGATCTCTGGGAGTTCGAGGCCAGCCTGGTCTACAAGAGCTAGTTCCGGGATAGGCTCCAAAACCACAGAGAAACCCTGTCTCGAAAAACCAAAAAAAAAAAAAAGAAAGAAAGAAAGACCTGCGCCACCACTGCCTGGTTTACATAGGCCATTTAAAAAGTTCAGCTAGAATTTCTACTGGGGAAGAGATGCAACCTGTGTTTATTTCCAAACATTTAAATAAGTACAGTGACTGTGATCTCATAGCTGTGGGTTCCATGCCTTAGTCTGAACCAGTAGTAGCTGAAGACAACAGAAGACAGTGGTTGATATCCAGACTGTCTGTCTGAATGCATGAGTTTAAGCAGTGGGTACACTGAAGGAAATTTTCATTCATAGAAATACTTCTTAAATTCCTTCCGTTTTGTTTGCTTGCTTGTTTGAAGTTTTCACACTCAAGCTGTGTCTGTCCTGGAGCTTGCTATGTAGATGAAGCTGACTTTGAACATGTGGTCTTCTTGTCACTGATACATGATATTGTTGCTGTGTACTACCATGCCCCAGATTATGTTACATTTTAAGGTTGACCTTTTATAAACATGCTACAGAAATAATGATACACAAGGCCACAAACTTGTGTAAAACCAACACAATTCCTTAGCCTGAAATTTATTGTATCTTTAGGTCAGGAACCAGCATAGACATAATTTACAGTAGAAGGAGCAGAACAACATTATTAGCATGTCCTGGCCACTTGTGAGGATAACATCAGGTTTGTTTTACTATCAAACAGCTAGGTGACCACCTCCTGTGTGGAAGGTGCAAACTGCACCTTGGAAGTTGCTCAGCATTTTCTGACCCCCAGATAATGTGAAATATGGACCTGCATAATTCGGCCTCCACGTCTTTTAATTGTATATCCTCTTTTCGCAACAAAATATGGCACACAACACAGCTTTTATCTTTTTAAACTAATTAAACAAATCTACTAACATTCATTATTTTATTATTCATTATATTATTATTATTTTAAAAATAAATGAAGCATGGAAATAGTTGCTATCAATGAAGAAAATATACATACATATACACACATATATATGTGTATACACATATGCCTACACACATACATTATATATATATGTGCATATATGTGTATTATATGTATATTACATATATATTCATATACATGAGAGTGCAGGCAAATGTACTCACATATTACTCTAAATAAGAAGCTCACAATTTTGGCTAAGTTGACTGATCAGCAGACCTCCAGGATCCTAGGATCTGTCTCCGTTGCTGGGCGTATAGTGGTGCACAACCATGTCCTGTTTGTTTTGTTTCTGTTATTTTTTTATTTGCTTGTTTGTTTTCTTAGTGGTCAGTCAGGAACTCAAATTCTCGTTCTTATCTAAGAAACAATTTTTCCCAGTCAGTCAACTCTCCAGATACCCGTTCTGCAGGTTTTTCTTTAAATGTCTTATAAGTAGCTTCTTTCTCAAGCTTGCCTACAAAAACCCAACCTATCACTTGCAAATTCTGGCAATAGTGGCACAGTATTAAAGTCCTGCAAAACAAGGAGCACTGAATTGAAGATGTCCCCAGAGAACATGCAATGATATCTAATCTACAAGGCAACATTTGGAAATTCCAAGATGATATATTTAAAATGGAATTAAATCAAACCTCTTGAATGGTCTGGATTAGTGATTGTGAAAGTAGATTCCAGTACAAATGGTTATACTCTTCCCCATGCACAGTTATGAGAAATTCTTTAGGAGTTAGTTCTTGACGCCCTCTTTTTGGGGATCCGGTGTGGTGCCCTGCTTTTTCCTTTTAGTCACTATGTTATTTGTTATTTCCTTAAGTACCTCCCTGCCACTCTGTTCTTGCCCAGAGTGTGATGTGAATAGACAGCAAATGGCTGGACCATTATCTAGTTACTCAGTCAAACAAAATGAAAAGTAACATATCGGTCATCTTGGGGCTACATGAGTGGCTCAGTGATTCAGAGTAAGTACTGATATAGGAGGTTCTTCTGTTCATGTGTTGCTTTCATTGGTTAATGAATAAAGAAACTGCTCTGAGCCTAATAGGGCAGAACTTAGGTAGGCAGAGAAGACAGAAATCAATGCTGGGAAGAAGGGTAGAGTGGGAGATACTATGGATCTTCTGCCTGAGATGGACGCTGGTTGGAATCTTGCCGGCAAGCCACAGTCACGTGGTGATACACAGATTAATAGAAACGGGTTAAATTAATATGTAAGAATTAGCCAATAAGAAACTAGAGCTTATGGGCTAAGTAGTGTTTTAATGAAAACAGTTTCTGTGTGATTATTTCAGGTGTAAGCTAGCTGGGTGGCTGGGACAAAGGGCCCCGCTCATTGCAACAAAGTACTATTACTCTTGATCAGAATCCACACCATTTATCACAGGCAGTTCACTGTAGCCTGTGACTTGAACCTCATGGATATCTGATGCACCTGATCTCCAAAGTACCTAAAATCATACACATATACCCCCTTTCCATACATATATGGATATCTAAAAATAAAACATCAAAGAATGCAATTTGAGAAAGCTTCAGGGAAACAAGGTACTTTATGAAACCAAGTGACCTCATTTACTTCAGGTTTACAAGTTTCATACGGCTTATTCAAGTCCACATGTCAGTATAATCCAGGTAGATCCAAATTGATCTCCCTGTGTGAGTGTGCAAATGGGCATTGGATAAGATTAAGGATATTCTTTTTCACTCATTCTTTCTAGTTCTATGTGGACTTCTGGCTCCTTCACATGCTAAATTGACAGTCAGAACTTCACTCCCATCCCTCATTCCTTTCCTTCTGTGTAACATGCCTTCCTATTTTTGCCTCATAGTCAGCTGGAAGTTGTCATGTGCTCTATTCTGTCCCATTGCCATGCAAGTACAGAACTTCCAGACCCAAAGGGGTTCTATGATTTCATTGCATAAGGCCCAAACAAGTATCATGGCTCTCACAGGTGAGTAGGAATAAAAACACTTATTCCATAGCCATGACTCAGAGCTGACCTGAAGACAGTTTCCCAAGTCTCTGCCTAAACTGAGATTGCTGTAAACATTGTCTTGGGCCTATTCTCTCAGACTGTTCTACATCAAACAGAAACATGAGTTTGTACGGCACATGCTCCAAAGCAAGGGGACCTCCCCTATGGATACAATGCTCTTGGGAGTCTAGCTGTTTAAATACTTTAAACTCATAGGATATTTTGAAACAATTATTTTAAGCAAAACTCTAACAATAATTAGCTAAAACTCATATATGAGTAGAATTTTATTATCAAAACATTCAGCGGTTTTAATCTATGTATGCATAATATCACAAGTTTGTAGGTATCCTGAGAGATTAGAAGGGGTTTTAAATCTGGAGATGGAGGTACAGGCAGTTTTGAGTCACCAAATATAGGTGTTAGGACCTGAACTTGGGTCCTCTGCCAAAGCAGCAACACATTAGCTATCGAATCATCACTTGGGTCCCTGAAAAATATTTTATACATTTTCTACAAATTTGCTTATCTGCAAAATGGAGAAGAAAGTATAAAGACAGCCTGTGAGGTCATTCGTTCTAGTGCTAAATTCTAGGAAAATACAGTATCTTGTGAATGTTGCTTAAATACTATCAAGATATCGAGAAAGCTGGATGAATTTGACCCATTCACTTCTCTTCAATTATTTTACAATCTGAGCTGTTGAGATGACTTACTATGTAATAGCTTTTCTGTGTGATGTAATTGCTGACTTTAATAGAAAGCACCTTATGGTTTCTGGTGAGATTTTGCCCATATTGTGAAGTCATCAGGCAGTCCTTATGTTTAGAAGAAATTTAGAACTATGGCCGCATTGCAGGTCATAACTAATACATTTTTGCAAAGAAATGTTTAAATAGTTAATCTTATTTTAATAAAAGTCAAATATTTACAGTAGGCTAGAAAGGTACTAAGGCTATATTTGTTTTGTAACAAAAAGTCATTATATTTCCATGATATAGAACATTCTGTCATAATTGTCTATATTGGAAAGCTGTATGCAGAAAAAAATAATTGTCCCACTGAATGATTTTTTTTACTGATAATTTATATAGAGAGACGTTTCCCTTTTAGAACAATGCTGTATTGTCACAATTAAATATAGTAAGTTACACACCCACACACACATACACACACAAACATACACACACCACATTAAAGGTTGAGAAGTTTCTCAATAAGTAAATTTCTTTCTTGATAGGGAATTGGGTCAGAAAGAAGGAAAAATCTGACAGCATAAGAACTGGATTCCCTCACTATGGAATCTACCTGAAGTCTTTTATTCGCACAGAAGGACAATAGTAAAATTAACTCCTTAATGGTTTTCTCCTTTCCCAGCTATAAATTTGTAATTTTCTCAATAAATTTCACAAGATGCCATTTACTGTACAAAGTCCAGAACTCTATGCTTTGCTTTACCTGATTTAACTCAACCCATGGAATCTCAAGATTCATCCTACAATGTACATATCAGGGAGAAAAGGAGGAAGTTTCTTAAAAACTTTTTGAGATCCAACGTAAGAACAATCAAAATGCCATTTATTACTAAAACTGAGACAAAAAAAAATTGTGACTTTTTCTTGAGGTTCCTATACGCATACTTAGGAATGGCTCACTTTCTTTTGCTCTTTCATAGATAGCATATGCTCACCCCCATGTTCTCGGCTATATCTACTCCTGAGTGTCTTTCTTTCTCTTTACCCCTTTGTTGAAAACCATTTTAAAATATCTTTAATCAAATCTCAATTACGCTTGCTTCATCATGCCTACTAGTCCTGAAGTTGTTTTCAAGGATGCATGAGGAAGTCATAGAAATCTTTCTATTAACATTCTACAAATAAATGAACAAACATTAGAAAGAAACCCGAATGATTGTAATTCTCTATATAAATATACATATGTAGTTTAAATGAAATTTTCTCAACTGGGCTGGCAGCACTCCCTTGGAGAGTCAAAGACTTTTCTAACAAAATCCTAATACCAGTTATTAGAAGCCCTCTTTTGAGTTGTTGATAAGGGTTGTTCAAAAGACTTCACAAACATTACAGGCTATTGTTACTTCACTTGGTTGCTGACCAGGGATGGACAGTAGTTCCCTATTGCTGAAAACACCATAGACTTCAGACAGAGGACTCAGAAGTCCAGAAGATGTAACTAGCCTGAATAACTAGCTTCATGGCACCAGACAACACCCTGCAAACTTCCAATGGAAAGAAACAACCGACATTCCTACCCAGCTTTGGTGCCTATGAACCACAACAATGTCCATCATGACATGATAACACAAAGGGTGCACACATAACTTACTGGTAACCCATAGTTTTCTAATTGGACATACAACTTGCTCAATGGAAGGAAAAGCATGCCTGATACTAGAAACCAGCAAACTACCAAAGGCTAGTGAATTCATGGACCATAAAGTAGAACCTACAACCACGAGAAAGATTATAACAGCCATAGGAATAGGGAATTTGCTGTAAGATTGTGACTCCTAATAATATTCAAATCTACCCTTGTTAAGTCCCAGCAACAGCATATTATGAGCTGGATAAGGATTTCAACAATAGTCAAGGGAAAACAGCCAACACCTCAACTCTAGACAAAGAACACGTAATAAGGATGCTGAAGAGTGGGAGAAAGTTTTCCCCAGGGATTAGCATGTAAATTACCCATCCAGCAACAAATAGCATGTCCTGAAAACATAAAAAAATAGCATTATTCAGACTAAGCAGATTATATTTAGGCTTCTGAGCATGACAACATGGAGTTGTCTCTCCCACACTACTGACAATGGCAAAATGATAACTCATGTAAAGGTATGAATATTAAAATGTGATAAATATGCTGATAGAAACATGTTAGATGTCTAGAAAAAACACTCCATTTTGTTACTTACAAGATGTAATGAACACTGTGTTTAAAAGAGTATATGTCTTAAAATCAGTGAGAATCATATCTCTATTTTTCCTTCCTTTTAAATGAATTTTCTAAACATTTTTTTTGGTAGTTCAGAGGTTAAGAGCACTGATTGCTCTTCTAGAAGTCCTGAGTTCAATTCCCAGCAACCACATGGTGGCTCACAGTCATCTATAACAGAATCTGGTACCCTCTTCTAGCATCCAGGAATACATGCTGACAGATCACAGTATACATGATAGATAGATAGATAGATAGATAGATAGATAGATAGATAGATAGATAGATAGATGATAGATAGATAGATAGATAGATAGATAGATAGATAGATAGATCTTTAAAAACAAAAGAGAATCATAACTTTAAACACTATGCATTATTCTGGAAAATTATTACAAAAGACTCTAAAGTGTATTTTTATCAGAAGATTCCAAATTCTTTTGTATTCCAAAAGTGATAAAATACAGTAGATGAGTTCACAATATTATTCTTTAAACCACAAAAGTAGCTTCTGTCAGAATCTCTGAGAGCTGATTGTGGTCACACTTGCTTATACTCCCCACCGCACAGAAGGCTAAGGCAAAAAGACCGTGGGTTGAGTTCAAAGACACCTTGGGCAAATTAGTGTTACTCTGTCTCAACTTTTCAAAGGGTAAGGAACTGTACATATAGCTCAGTTGCTAAACATTTGCCTAGCTTAGCAAAATCTCAGCCCCCAGCACTAAAAGAGTAACAGAGAAATCATAAGTGAATAAGTAGAATCTCAGACAATTGAACAGTCACTTGCAGATACAGTCCCTTCTCTCTCTAAATTTCTAATATGTGAGAACTAATTTTTTAAAAATTTTAATGAGAACAAAAATCACACCACCTGGTTGATCACAATGGCTAAAGTATTCGGAAACTCATATTATTGGTTCAATTTTCTGTTTTTGTTTTTCTATGTAGAAGAGCTGTACCAATGTCATTATTTAACAGTGAGCCATCACATGCTCTCTGAGGTACCCTATAGTCTATGGCAGCAGTTCCCAATCTGTGGGTTGCAAACCCTTTAGGGGTCCCATACCAGATATCCTACATATCACATATTTACAATTCATAAAAGTGGCAAAATTATAATTATAAAATAGCAACAAAATAATTTTGTGCTTGGAGGCCACTACAACCTAAGGAACTGTATTTAATGGTTGCAGCATTAGGAGTACTGTGAACTACAGGCCTAGGGTGAGCAGGAGAGACATAATGAGTAAAATATACAGAAAAAAGCAGATATTTCTTGAAAATTCTTTCAGTTAGAAGAAAATCATAGCTTTTTTATCCAAAAGGAATTCAGTGACTATCTCTTTAACAAATTTCAGTAATTATTTTCATTTTAAAATATGATAGTATTTTTTTTTATTTTATAGCTCAGGTATTAAGGCCTTAAAATATTGGACAAGAATGAGAGACAGGCCAAAGCTTATATTCACCTTATATTACCAAATGTATAATATAAGGGAAATGCTATAAAAACAAATTTGAAATGGTTTGTAACATGAAAGTACAAGCAATAATTTATAAGGGGAGAACTCAGAGAAGAAAATTGTGAGAATGATATGAGGGGAAGTAAATATTAATAAAAATCAAGCATGGATATGTACAAGTGAAAGGGCATGATAGCTAAACATGATAGTGAACTATGAAGAAAAATCAATAGAGTGAAAACTGAAGGGAAAGTTGAGTCAAAGCAATTGATTGGTTATTTTTCTTTCTTGAGTTATGTGGTACAGACACACCTTGAGTGATGAGATTTTCTACATCAAGATTGCTCACTACAGACACTGTATTTTACCAGGACCTGATTAGGGTTATTTCACAATAGGAACAAACTGACAACAACTGTTAGAGACAATGTAAGAGCAACAGGAAAGTGGTAAGGGCAGAAATTTTATGAATTCAGAGACATGGATGAAGGTAAACAATTCCTATGAATAGAAGCAAAGATGTTTCATAATAAATAGAAGTTACAGTTACTCATGCGCTCATATAATCAGCAAGCACTTCATGCAGCATTTGAGTGACAGGCAAGGATTTCCTCAAATTAGATTTATGCTTTTCATTATTCTTTACAACTTAGGATGAAATTTTGCAGAACTAAGAAGCTTTATTCCACATGTGTATCACATTTTCTAGTTTGAATCCATTCCCGATTCTTAGATGAGTGATAAACTGGTTCAATAAGGCAAATACTAGATGTGCAGCTGTATAATGGGCCTTGTCAAGCAGGGAGAATGCTACTCACCAAAATATTAAAATTAAATGCAACATTTTTTAAATCATTGACATAAATAAAGAAGTTATTTCTTTGGACACAGTCACTTCCTCCAACAAATAAGTTTCAAATTAAGTATCATTATATAAAAATTTTGTCACTTAATATCTATGATATGATTAAAGCGACTGAGTGCAGCTGTGCTTCTTTCAGGATGATCCGCCTTCATCCCTTCTTCCAATAAACATGTACATCTTCAGTTTGAAGGTTAACTTGGTGGGGCTTTATATCATTGTACTTATATTTTAGGAACAGCTTGGGTGTTGTTTAAAACTCAAGATTCTGCCTTTGTTTTTCTCTACTATTTGGAAATGTGTGGGAGAGAAAAATAAATGAGGAGCTATAAGAGCTAAATCCGAGAAACACAACACAGAGGAAAGAGTTGTGCTGGCTAATATCATGTAAGTATTTTAAAGGAGTATCCTGATATATATGTTGAGTTGATATGTCCATACCTCGTTGGAAACAAAATAGTTGCAGGCAAATTAACAGAACTAAAGTACAAAATTCTACCTGGCAGTACTGTTGTAATTTTTTTTCTCTCAAGTATAATTTTTTCAAAATAAAGAAAAGATGGAGGTATTTTCAACAAATCTGTTAAATTCTCATGACTTTTCTATGGTAGAACTTTAAGAACTGAAGGAGACAGAAATCTAACTTAATTTTCGTAGTTCCTGTTTTAAATCAGACCTCTGTGAATATAGTAATTGATTGCACTGTGAATTGAAGGTTCCCAAATATTCAAAACAATAAGTTAAAAAGATACTTTTAAAACTACCACCTCTTTCTTCAGTTACTGCCTGTAAGCACACAGTGCAAAGAGGGTTCACAAAAGCCCAGTTTCAGAAAACTTTGGTTTCTGGAGCTTCTGCCCCTCTGCTCTTACAAGGTACTAAAAATGCATCCTTCAGTTTATTTCTGATTGCAAAAACACACAAAATATTTATCTAAAAATTTTGAGGACATTAAGCCTATGTAAAGAAATGTTATAGTCAAGATTTCCAGTTGTCTGTGAAATTATTATTTTGTACTTGCTTTTTATTTCATACATACTTTCTTGCATCTACACAATTTTAAATATTAGGAAACAAGTTTTCCAATTCAGATGAAGATGATATGCATGCTGTGATTGCAATTAATGAATAAAAGAACTACTTTGAGCCTATAGCAGATCTATAGGGGAACAGAACTAGGTGGGGAAAACTAAGCTGAAATGATGGGAGAGAGAAAGCAGAGTCAAACAGAAGCCATGTAGTCCTGCTGGAGCCAGATGGAACTTTATTAGGCATGCTACAGCCAGGTGGCAATACATAGATTATTAGAAATGTGTTAAACTAATATGTAAGAGTTAACCAATGAGAAGCTAGAGCTAATGGGCCAAGCAGTAATTTAATTAACACAGTTTCTGTGTGATTATTTTGGTTCTGGGCAGTCTGGATGAACAAATGACTTTTTACAACAAATTGGTGTGCTAACGTGGTGGACTAAATTCATGTAAAACTTGAGAGGGCTTAAAAGGGAAGCTGAGACACTGAAAAACAAAGCTTACCTACATTTATTTTTCTGAATGGGCTTTGCTTGCTGGCAGCATGCTGGAGCTCCTTTAAAAGAGATTTTCCTGATTCAGCAGTAGCAAAAGAAAAAAGAAAATGCTGTGGTTTCTATGCCATGCTGCTGGCATGAACACTGACTCTTTCTGGAGGTCCAGTTATGGAGTAATTGAATGGAGTTTGTGGGCCTTGGTGCTTGTATGCCCACTTGGGAAAGTAGCTGAGACAGTCTGGGCAGGTGGTGGGATCAGGACTGTTAAGAGTGCACAGGCAGGAAAGCATGGTGGATTCCTGTCGCCATACACAGAGATATCTCCAGGCTGCGCAATGATATTCATGGCATATCTAGCTATTACTCAGATAAAAAAAAAAGGTCACATATAAATAGCTGAAAATCATGAGAAAACCATAGGACTGACTGAGATACAGATGAGTTGGGCAGAAAATACAGACTGAATGTGATAAAGACCCTCAGTGAGGGCAGAGGTAGACACAACAGGAAGTAATAAAAATATCATGTGTTTAGCATTTATCAAATGCCAGATATTAGATTTATTTTCAGTGACATATCATTTAATCCATGGAGGGACTTTTGAAGAAGTCTCATGCTAAACAGCAAATTCAAACTCAGAAATGTGATTTGCCTGATATCAAAATGTTAAAACAGCACAAAGATAAAATCAAATTTATATGAGTTCACATGCTTGCAGGTGCACATACTCATATGCACATATTTTTAACTTCACAGTGTGTCCTACCTCTTCCTCCTCATAGGTAATCTATAGAATATATTATCAAGGAAAAATTAGAAGGGTGAAGATAAGTCATAGGATATTTCAAAATATTTATTTTATTAAAAATTATTTTTGTAGATCTGTAGTTATCAATTCAGGGCCCTGTAGTAGCAGTAGTTTTAGTTAAGCAGCTGCCATGTTGCAAAGGATGTTGGGAGCAAGTACACAGCACATACTTTAAATAAGTATATTTGATTAGTAAGGGCCAGGAGGCCCAGTAAGATTCCTGGTGTTGATGAGACAAAAGTATATTGAAAAAAGTTGGGGAAGGGATACAGGGAAATGAGCAGGGTGAGAACTTCAATTTATTCTGTAGGTAGTATGCATTTAATGAATAGTAATTTGTTTAAAGAACAGAAGGAAGACGAAGAAAGACATATATATAGAGAGAGAGAGAGGAAGAAAGAAAGAAAGAAAGAAAGAAAGAAAGAAAGAAAGAAAGAAAGAAAGAAAGAAAGAAAGGCATCATAGAAGAAAGCTTTCATGCCTTTGCTGTTATGACTTGTGACATTGCCAAAATCACACCTGTTTTTGTCTCTTCTAAGAGCCAAGCAGTGAGTCTTGCTATTCATTTTCTGGATTTTCTCCTGCTTCTAAGCCATCTGAGAATCCTGTTGAATTCTTCATTCACTGATAGTGCAATGGAAATCTAAATGAGAGGTGTGTGTGTGTAGTGGGGGGGTTACTTTCTAGAGTCACTTGTCAGTGACTGGACACTGTTTGAGCTTTCACAGTTTCAAAAAGGATGCGTTTATGCCTTAGGAATCAGGTAGGTAGAGATCAAGAATTGTTGCAGAATATCCTATAGTGAATAAAATAGCTTGGTGCTTTTACCTACAACAAAGAATTGTTTGTCTAACATTGGCTTAGATGCAAACTGCAACAGAGCTCACAAATTTGGAGCTTCTTTCTTCTAGGAAAAGGGATGATAGGTTGGAAGGTGAGGAAATGCCTTTGTAGAGACACTTCCTACTTGTAATAGTTGACTGACCTGATGATAAGATTCTGTTAATTGCATAGGAGTCAAAGATGGCTGTGAAATGGTGCATTGTCTTGTGTCCTTTCATGAAGTCAACATTTTTTTTTAATTTTTTTTGTTTCATTTTTTTTTTTTTACTTAGGCAGGATTGACTTTGAAATAAAACCCAACATGTCTTCCAGTTGATTTTGATTTAAAGGAGGCCTTTGGTAGACAGCCTCAGGGCATGCTGGCTGTGGCTATTTATCTTTATCCTAGGTAGTTTATATATTTTAAGAAAATGATAAATGGAAGTTTTAAAAAAACTCATTATGGTAATTGATTATTATAGGAGAACCTTGGGAATACTACAAAAGAGAACTGTATTCTCTTGGTGTCTTAGCTTGAAACCAGACGTGTAATTAGAAGAATTCATAAACATTTGTCACAGGAAGAAAGACCTACTCACCAAGTTCAGGAGGAAGCATGGGAGTTACTGCACTGTCCTGCACTAAGATGACACACGGTAGTGGCTGTCATGTACAACAGAAGATTAAAATGCCCTGTGAAATAAAAGGCCACCCCTGTGGAACCACAGGGATAGGAACACTTGGTGCATTACCTGAGAGCAACAGCATGTGATCATTCCTTTAATAGCTTAGCACTGTGAACGCAAGAAACCAGTTTAAAAGCCATTGAAATTTAAACTATTATTGTACTTTTGTTTTTTTATTTTCTTAAAACCTTAATAAAAAAGAAAACATGGAGTCAATACATAACACAAGTTTGTCCATTTCTACGTACTCCTACACACAAAACATGACACACATAAACACACACATGAAAATAATGGGAAAACATGTGCCACATCTTTAGCAAACTCAAGTTTTGATATTTTGTTTATCAATACAGTGCTATCTTGATTTTCCCTGACTATAAGACATCATTATGGAAGAAGACAGATGAACTTATTAGAAAAGAAAACAAAGTTCTTTGTACTGATTATGGGTATGAACTGTGCTAATATAGGGCCATTAGTTCTCCATTTTATGTAACTTACACTTAGTGAGGTGGGTTGAAGAACACAACTTCAGCTTCTTACCTAAAACAGTATCCTGAACTCAGTCCTGCCTCTATCAGTAGGGGAAAAAAATCTAAAAAAAAAAATCTTTCACACTACTTTCAGGGAACTATATACAAGTTGGAGCCACAGGACTTGTCATCAGTACCTGAATTTGTACCTTCTCAAGGAAGTACATAGCTAACCCACACATATTATCTCTGCCCCTTTGTACAGAACTCCATTCATGATCATTTTTATTCCTGTGTCTTAGAATCATCTCAACTGACAGTCCCAGAATGCATTCCTCCTAGAAATTCTCATCAAGAGATCATATTTCACACAGGCATGGATTCTTCCATTTCTTATTTCTTGCCCACTTATGTGTTCTGAGGGGAACTTCCCTACGTGCCATATTCCCTCCAAAACACAGGAAAAGACATGGTCCTTTTAGGAAGCTCATCCCTGTTCTCCTTTTATCTCTATACCCTTCTAGTTCTTCCTCAGCGTGATGCTTGGTACATGTATACATTATGAAATGCTCAAATATACTTATGCATACTTATATCTTCAGTATTAATCATTGTTACAACACTCAAATTTTTTTAGATTTTGGAAATACATAGTGCATTATCGTAATCTAAGGTCATCCTTATATACATATCAAAACTTCATACCCCTATTTTGAACATAGACTGATTTGCCTACCCACATTTTATGGAATTTTTGAGAGGTAAAACAATCTTGTAGCGTGATGATTTCCCTCAATACTGTTGCTAATTGTGTATGTCCCAAACTGTAGTTGATTCCATGAATTTTGATGAAGATGGTTGTTAGCATTTAGTGTTCTCCAAGTTTTTGTTTCCATCTTTTCTAGTTTAAGAAGTTTCTGTGAGGCTTTTGATAGCAATCAGATGCTTGTGATTCGAGCATGGTATTTCAATCACTTCTTTTATTTTAAAGTTGTTATAGAATCTATTAATTTAGTTTGGCAAGAGATTAAATTATAAATCTCTAATTCTACCACATGGGTCATCAAATGGAACTGAGGTTGTTAAGCCCAACAGCCAAGACCTATCTACACACTGAGCCATATCAAAGGTTTTTTTATTTAAAAACATATTTATTATAGTAAGTGTTTGTATGTGTATTATGTGTCTTCACGTAGAGTGGCTTAGTGTGGAGCTCAAAGAATAATGGATCCTATTCTATTTTTTTCCCTTTTCCATGGCTTCCATGTTTTGAAAAAATGAAATACCTGCCCTCATATAGCTTCTATACTGATTAACCTGGTAGTGTGTCAATCTGACATACATGTCTTATTACTCCCTACTTCATTTACAGACTTGGAAGCACACAGCAAAGAAGGTTTTAACATCTTGTGGAGTGAAGATAGACAAAGGAAAGATCTGGATATTTCTAATAGCATTTTAAGACACAGTTATGCCATAGCATAGTTATGTTGCTTTGCTCCTTAGTCCCTTCAAACTTACTTCAAGAATGGGTCAAGAAGCCACGTTGAGAACCACTATTCTACTCCATGTTTTTTTTTTTTTTTATCATGTCATTACATTTTCAAGAAAACCTCTTCCTTTTTTACAATTATTTCTTACCTTTTATCTTATCTCAAGCTGGGTAAAACATTTTAAGAAGCAGGAGACATCAGTGTTTGAGACCACCTGCTTTGAAGTTAAGTAGATGTCTGATTTTCAGCAAGAAATGAAATCCTCTGGGTTGAACTTGCTTATCTTAGAAGTGGGTTTATTCTAGAGCTTTTCTCTGGAGTCATGGAATGGGCTGAATATGCATATAAATAACCAAGTCTGAACAATACTCTCATGGCTTTTAAAAGGGGCTAAAAAACTACTTCTTACATTTTTCCTACTCTATTTTCTCCATTTTATTAAAGACAACACAATGTACTCTGCAACTCATGCCAGAAATCTGTGAAGACTTTTTGATACTTTCCTTTCCTCAGATGTCAATTCTAATTCTTTAGCAGGACTGCTTAACCATCTTTATGCCATGATGCATCTCTGAGCATTTCTTTCATTACTATCACCCCAATATTTTTGCCTTGCCAGAATTTCTGTAATTGCTTTAATTTATTTTTAATACCAGCAGAATTGTTTCAAATGGTGCAAAAATTCTGTCATCTTTCAATAGGAATATTTTTCTGTAATAACATATTTACAAATATAATGGGATTATAATTTATATATTAATTTCTCCCTAATATGTTCTATATCTTTATCCTTCCATGAAATATTCTGAGCTATTTGTTCTATTATTTTTTAGTATATGGCTCCTCTGTTCACTGTGTACAACCTATTCCAATGTTAACAGTGAATTTCTAAGCTTGCATAACAATATTTAAACTGTCTGGAAATTCTTGTTGGTTATTCACAGAAACAATATTTTCTATTCTTTATCTGCAACTCCTTAGTCTTTTCTTCTTTTTTGGTTGTTTTTATAACTAAATTTACTTCAGACTTATTATATTTCCCCGATAACCTGACTGAGTCATTTGGAGTCTAAAAGCTGCTTTGGGTTCTGTCTCCTGTGCTGGCCTCAGATGCTTTGTAATTTCAGGTTAGAGTGTATATCCTTGTACTATTCATGACATCAAGACATGTCCTCACAACAGCAATTTTATTACTTCTAAGTGCTAGATGGTTCAGTAGACCTTGTTGGGTATTTTATATAAATTCTGAAATTGAGGAATCTGAAGATCATACAGATAATAAATATAAAATGAAAGCCATGAGACATATGATTTTAGGTTTACAATAACATGGCAATATTTTTTAATTCTGAACCCAGTTTAAGACAGAGTTCTTACTGTCTGCTTTTGTGGTTGTTTCTTTTATTAACCGTGGCATTGGGCATGATAGTAGTTGAAATTCTGAGGTTTAGTGTTAGTGATCTATGCTATAAAGGTAATTAATTTCTTGAATATAAAGTGTAATTTACTTTTCTGGGTATTTGAGAGAGATATTCCAGGTCACTATGTAAAAAGCACTCCCTGAAGAGCCAAAGCATGCATTTTAATTTCCAATTATTTCTGATTCTTGATTGCTTATCCTTTCTTTTGATCTTCTGAGCAAGACATTTTTGTTTGCTTAATTTTAATGATCTATACAGTATTTGTAGGCCTTTGCCATGGAAACTATTGCATGGCACATGTTGTAGCTGCACATGTTTAACAATGTTCCTTGTCCTGTTGGTTTATCTCTTCTGCTCACTCTCAATGAGCATTTCACTCATGTATATGATCTGTCTTATCTAGAAGAAACTGGGATTTGTCTCAGTTTTTACACATTCTATGTATTTTAAAATCAAATATGTACCTTATCTGGTTTCATTTTTCTTTTGGATCATATCATTTGTAAAAGTAGAACTAAAAGATTTCTACTTCATGCTGATAAAACTGATGTTTTCAACATTGCTTTCTGTATTTATAACTTTCTTACTTTGGGGTATATAATCTACATTTTATGATTTCAGTATGGCTTATAAACTAGAGTTTTATGTCTAGCCTTATGTTTATCATTGAGATAAAATAAAGGATAATATAAGGTCAATATTTTGTAAGTTGAAGATCTGAATTGTTCCACATGCTCTAGTTTATAAATCTTTGTCTTCAATGTAAAGGCATAAAGGAATATATTTTCTTCAGAAGTACTTTTTGAGGATAGGAATAGATGTTTTATTTGAGCAAATCATATAACTCTATAATGAACTGGACTCCTAAGATAATTTTGTACTTATACTAATGCTTATCGAGATAAGAATTTCTCATCTTAACTCAGTCACAAGATTCATCTGGATCAAGACAGACAAGATATTTCTTTCATGAGAATTTTAGATTTGGTTGGGTTGTTTCCTTCAAACCTCATGCTACCTTAACTCAAATCTGTAATGTATATTTTCAAATCTATATAATAATTTATTCAAATAATAAAACATTATACATGCATGGATATCAAACTGTAACCAGGTTTTATACAGATAATACTAAAATGTTTTAAAAACTAACAAACAATACATTTGCCTTCATAGCTAAATTGCCCATTTCTCTGGTTAAGTAAAATAATGTTCATATTGCTCAGAAAAAATTAGGTACGTATTCAGGAGTTTAAACAGCAACCTAACCACTAAATCTAGACATTCTGATGCTAGTTCCAGTATAACCTGAGTTTGAACAATCCCCTCCCCATCTCCCACACACCCTGGCATGCTACTGTTTTCTTTTGGAGAAGTCATGAAAATATAGGCTATTTGGGTTCAATCAAGAAATATGAAACTTGTATTGTTAAAGAGTTTACTTCTTGCTCTTGGACAGATGTTTCAATGCTTAAGCAAGAGCACTTGCTGCACAAACATGACTGGAGTTCAGATCCAAACACTTAACATAACAAACCATACATCTCTCATATACCTGTAACTCCAATGCATTTTTGTTTTTGCATGTACACAGATATGTACACACGGATATGCACAGCACACTATACACTTAAATATACACCTACATAGAATCACATACACAAATAAAGAAAATGATATGGTTTAATAACCATCTAATTGTAAGATAACTTAGACTTTTTCAGGTTTATACTAGTGGTATATGTTAAAAAATATGACACTTACATTGCAGACATAAAATTCTTGTCATCAAAAGCAACTAAACACTCGAGTTTCCAGTCAGATGTGTAAATGACAAGTCAAACCAAATTCAAAATTATTATTATTATTGTTATCCTTCTTCCCCAAATATGACATCAGTCCTGCCAGTATGCCTTGTCTCAACTAGCATGGCTAAAGTACATTACTGAACTTTTAAATATTCTTTTATCAACAATAAAATAGTAATGAAGTTGCTTTTGTCGTCTTTCAAAATATTTTAGAATTCGATCTTTCCTATTCCCATACTCCAGTATCCAAAGTATTTCCTAAAATGAAGGAACTCAAAAACAAACAAACAAACAAACAAACAAAACCCAAAGAGTTAATAAACGAAACAATCCATTTACAGAAACAGGTTTATAGATTTGAACAGAGAGCTCTTAAAAGAAGAAATGAAAGTTGTGAAAAATATTTTTAAAAGACTTCATTGGAGGCCCGGGCGGCGGAGGCACCAGCACGCAGGCAAGTCTGGGCGGCAGAGGCACCAGCGTGCAGGCAGGCCCGGGTGGCAGAGGCACCCGGCAGGCAGGCCCGGCAGGCAGGCCTAGGCGGCGTAAGCACCGGTGCGCAGGCAGGCCCGGGCGGCGGAGGCACCGGCACGCACGGCAGAGGCACCGGCGTGCAGGCAGGCCCGGGTGGCAGAGGCACCGGCAGTCAGGCCTAGGCGGCGGAAGCACCGGCGCACAGACAGTTCCGGGCGGCGGAGGCACTGGATGCAGGATAGTGTGGGCAAGAAACAGTGAAGCCTGCACTGAGAGCAGATTGCCCCACTACAATTAAATCAAACCCAATAGATAGCATCGGTAAGAGGAGATGGGCAGACGCCAAGGCAAGAATTCACCCAACAATCTGAAAAACAACATGAAAACACCAGAACCCAATGATCTTACAACACAAGGACTTGAACACCCTAACACAGGAGAAGAGGAAAAAACTGACTTTTTGAAAGCAATAGAGTCCC
Source organism: Chionomys nivalis (assembly GCF_950005125.1). Lineage (NCBI taxonomy): Eukaryota > Metazoa > Chordata > Mammalia > Rodentia > Cricetidae > Chionomys > Chionomys nivalis. The sequence continues at coordinate 186,433,927 of NC_080086.1, read as the reverse complement.
TTAAACAACATGTAAAAAACGCCCTCATAGAAATGGATGAGAAGTATAACAAAAAGTTTGAATAAATGAGTAAATACGTAAATGATACCCTGGGAAGCCAAGAAAAAACGGTCAAACAGGTAATGGAAACAGTCCAAGAATTGAAAACTGAAATGGAAGCAAGGAAGAAAACACAAACTGAGGACCAGCTGGATATGGCAAATATAGGTCAACGAGCAGAGACTACAGAAACAAGCATAATCAATAGAATACAAGAGATAGAAGAAAGAATCTCAGATTCTGAAGACAACATAGAGAAAATAAACGGACTGATCAAAGAAAACACCAAAACCAACAAATTCTCATCACAAAACATTCAGGAAATCTGGGACACAATAAAAAGACCAAACCTAAGAATAATAGGGATAGAAGAAGGAGAAGAGGCACAGCTCAAAGGTCCAGAAAACATTTTTAACAAAATTATGGAAGAAAACTTCCCCAACATAAAGAAAGATATTCCTTTGAATATTCAAAAAGCATACAGAACACCAAACAGACTGGATCAAAAAAAAAAAACGTCCCCTCGCCATATAATAATCAAAACACAAAATATACAGATTAAAGAAAGAATATTAAGAGCTGCAAAGGAAAAAGGCCAAGTAACTTATAAAGGTAAACCGATCAGACTTACACCTGACTTCTCTATGGAAACCATGAAAGCCAGAAGGTCCTGGATAGAGGTACTACAGAAACTAAGAAACCATGGATGCAAACCCAAACTACTATACCCAGCCAAGCTATCGTTCACTATCAATGGAGAAAACAAGACATTCCAGGATAAGAACAAATTTAAACAATACGTTGCCACAAATCCAGCCCTACAGAAAGTAATAGAAGGAAAATCACAACCCAAGGAATCCAACATTGCCAACACTGCCTACAAACACCCAGGCATCTAGCGACCCTTCAACAGCACAACTCAAAGAAGGGAGACACACAAACTCTTCTACCAAAAGCAGTAAGAATAACCGGAGTTAACAACCACTGGTCATTAATATCACTTAATATTAATGGTCTCAATTCACCAATAAAAAGGCACAGGCTAAGAGATTGGATACGAAAACAGGATCCAACAGTCTGCTGTTTATAAGAAACTCATCTCAACCACAAAGACAGGCATCTACTCAGAGTAAAGGGTTGGGAAAAGGTTTTTCAAGCAAATGGTCCTAAGAAAAAAGCAGGTGTGGACATACTAATTTCTAACAAAACTGACTTCAAACTAAAATCAATCAGAAGAGATCGACAGGGACACTTTATACTCATAACAGGAACGATTCAGCAGGATGAAGTCTCAATCCTGAATATCTATGCCCCTAATATAAAAGCACCCACTTATGTAAAAGAAATATTGCTAAAACTCAAGGCAGACATCAAATCACACACACTAGTAGTAGGAGACTTCAACACACCTCCCTCACCAATGGACAGGTCAATCAGACAGAAAACTAATAGAGAATTAAGAGAATTGTTGGAGGTAATGAATCAAATGGACTTAACAGACATCTATAGAACACTCCACCCAAATAGGAAAGAATACACCTTCTTCTCTGCAGCTCATGGAACCTTCTCGAAAATTGACCACATACTTGGAAACAAAGGAAACCTCCACAGATACAAAAAAATATCAGTGTCCACCTGTGTCTTATCAGATCACCACGGATTAAAGTTAGAAGCCACCAAAAATGCTACCCCCAGAAAGCTGACAAACTCATGGAAACTGAACAGTCAACTACTGAACCACACCTGGGTCAAGGAAGAAATTAAGAAAGAAATTAAAGTCTTCCTTGAATTTAATGAAAACAAAGAGACAACATACTCAAACCTATGGGACATGATGAAAGCGGTGCTAAGAGGAAAGTTCATAGCACTAAGTGCCCACTTAAAGAAAACGAAGAAAGCATACATTGGGGACTTAACAGCACACCTGAAAGCTCTAGAAAAAAAAAGAAGCAGACGTGCCCAGGAGGAGTAGAAGACTGGAAATAATCAAACTGAGGGCAGAAATCAACAAAATAGAAACACAGAAAACAGTCCAAAGAATCAATGAAACAAAAAGTTGGTTCTTGGAGAAAATCAACAAGATTGACAAACCCCTATCCAAACTAATTAAACGACAGAGAGAGAACACACAAATAAATAAGATCAGAAATGAAAAGGGGGACATTACCACAGACACAGAGGAAATTCAGAGAATCATTAGATCTTACTACAAAAGCCTGTATGCCACAAAACTGGAAAATGCAAAAGAAATGGACACTTTTTTAGATAAGTACCATATACCAAATCTAAACCAAGACCAGGTGAACGATCTAAATAGACCTGTTAGTCGCGAAGAATTAGAAACAGTTATCAAAAATCTCCCTTCCAAAAAAAGCCCAGGACCAGATGGTTTCAATGCAGAATTCTACCAGAACTTCCAAGAAGAGCTAATACCTATACTTCTTAATGTATTTCACAATATAGAAACAGAAGAGTCATTGCCAAATTCCTTTTATGAAGCTACAGTTACCCTGATACCAAAACCACACAAATACCCAACCAAGAAAGAGAATTACAGGCCTATCTCACTCATGAACATCGACGCAAAAATTCTCAATAAAATACTGGCAAATTGAATCCAAGAACACATTAGAAAAGTTATCCATTATGATCAAGTAGGCTTCATTCCAGAGATGCAGGGCTGGTTCAACATACGCAAATCTATCAATGTAATCAACCATATAAATAAACTGAAAGAAAAAAAACCATATCATCATTTCATTAGATGCTGAAAAAGCATTCGACAAAATTCAACACTCCTTTATGATAAAGGTCTTGGAGAGATTAGGGATACAAGGGTCATACCTAAATATAATAAAAGCTATTTACCGCAAGCCGACAGCTAACATTAAATTAAATGGAGAAAAACTCAAAGCCATCCCACTAAAATCAGGAACACGACAAGGATGTCCACTCTCTCCATACTTCTTCAATATAGTGCTTGAAGTTCTAGCAATAGCAATAAGACAACATAAGGGGATCAAGGGGATCCATATTGGAAAGGAAGGAGTTAAGCTTTCATTATTTGCAGATGATATGATAGTATACATAAGCGACCCCAAAAACTCTACCAAAGAACTCCTACAGCTGATAAACACCTTTGGTAATGTGGCAGGATACAAAATCAACTCCCAAAAATCAGTTGCCTTCCTATACACTAAGGATAAGGAAGCAGAGAGGGAAATCAGAGAAGCATCACCTTTCACGATAGCCACAAATAGCATAAAATACCTTGGGGTAACTCTGACCAAGGAAGTGAAAGATCTATTTGGCAAGAACTTTAAGTCTTTGAAGAAAGAAATTGAAGAGGACACCAGAAAATGGAAGGACCTCCCTTGCTCTTGGATTGGGAGGATCAACATAGTAAAAATGGCAATTCTACCAAAAGCAATCTATAGATTCAACGCAATCCCCATCAAAATCCCATCAAAATTCTTCACAGATCTGGAGAAGACAATAATCAACTTTATATGGAAAAACAAAAAACCCAGGATAGCCAAAACAATCTTATACAATAAAGGATCGTCTGGAGGCATTACCATCCCTGACTTCAAACTCTATTACAGAGCTACAGTACTGAAAACGGCTTGGTACTGGCATAAAAACAGAGAAGTCGACCAATGGAATAGAATAGAAGACCCTGACTTTAGCCCACAAATCTATGAACACCTGATTTTCGATAAAGGAGCTAAAAGTATACAATGGAAAAAAGACAGCATCTTCAACAAATTGTGCTGGCAAAACTGGAAGTCAATCTGTAGAAGAATGAAAATAGATCCATATCTATCACCATGCACAAAACTCAAGTCCAAATGGATTAAAGACCTCAATATCAGTCCAAACACACTGAACCTGATAGAAGAGAAAGTGGGAAGTACTCTACAACACATGGGCACAGGAGAACACTTCCTACGTATAACCCCAGCAGCACAAACACTAAGGACATCATTGAATAAATGGGACCTCCTGAGACTGAGAAGCTTCTGTAAAGCAAAGGACACTGTCACTAAGACAGAAAGGCAACCCACTGACTGGGAGGAGATCTTCACCAACCCCGCAACTGACAAAGGTCTGATATCCAAAATATACAAAGAACTCAAGAAATTAGACCGTAAAAGGTTAATCAATCCAATTATAAAATGGGGCACTGAGCTGAACAGAGACTTTTCAACAGAAGAAGTTCAAATGGCCAAAAGACACTTAAGATCGTGCTCAACTTCCTTAGCAATCAGGGAAATGCAAATCAAGACAACATTAAGATACCATCTTACACCGGTCAGAATGGCTAAAATCAAAAACACCAATGATAGCCTCTGCTGGAGAGGTTGTGGAGAAAGGGGCACTCTCATCCATTGCTGGTGGGAATGCAAACTTGTGCAACCACTTTGGAAAGCAGTGTGGCGGTTTCTCAGGAAAGTCGGGTTCAACCTACCTCTCGACCCAGCAATACCACTATTGGGAATATACCCAAGAGATGCCCAAACATACAACAAAAGTATATGCTCAACTATGTTCATAGCAGCATTGTTTGTAATAGCCAGAACCTGGAAACAACCTAGATGTCCTTCAATGGAAGAATGGATGAAGAAAGTATGGAATATATACATATTAGAGTACTACTCAGCAGTAAAAACAATGACTTCTTGAATTTTGCATACAAATGGACGGAAATTGAAAACACTATCCTGAGTGAGGTAAGCCAGACCCAAAAAGAGGAACATGGGATGTACTCACTCATATTTGGTTTCTAGCCATAAATAAAGGACATTGAGACTATAATTCGTGATTCTAGAGTAGCTAAATAAGAAGGTGAACCCAAAGAAAAACATATAAGCTTCCCCCTGAATATTAACCTTCATCAGGCGATGAAAGAAGACAGAGACAGAGACCAACATTGGAGCACTGGACTGAAGTCTCACGTTCCAAAGGAGGAGCAGAAGGAGAGTGAGCACGAGCAAGGAACTCAGGACTGCGAGGGGTGCACCCACACACTGAGGCAATGGGGATGTTCTATCGGGAACTCACCAAGGCCAGCTGGCCGGGGACTGAAAAAGCATGGGACAAAACCGGTCTCGCTGAACATAATGGACAATGAGGACTACTGAGAACTGAAGAACAAAGGCAATGGGTTCTTGATCCTATTGCACGTAATGGCTTTGTGGGAGCCCAGGTAGTTTGGATGCTCACCTTAATAGACCTGGATGGAGGTGGGTGGTCCTTGGACCTCCCACAGGGCAGAGAAACCTGCTTGCTCTTTGGGCTGAGGAGGAAGGAAGACTTGATTGGGGGAGGGGGAGGGAATGGGAGGTGGTGGCGGGGAAGAGGCAGAAATCTTTAATAATTAAATTAATTATAAAAAAATAGCAACTAAAAGAAAAAAAAAGACTTCATTGGTCCTAGAAATTAGAGAAATGCAAAATAAAAAACCTTACCCTTCTCTCTCCCCCTCTACCCTTCCCCCACCCCCACCTCCACCCCATCCCCACCCTCATACTTCCAACTTTTGCCCTGCGATCTTGTTTGCTTCCAATTTCCAGGAGGATCTATACATGTTTTTCTTTGGGTTCACCTTGTTTTTTGGCTTCTCTAAGCTTGAGACAGTGACACTCATCAGAGCAACGGACTGAGCTCCCAAGATCCAGTTGAAGAACAGAAAGAGGGAGAAGGCGAACAAGGAAGTCAGGACCAGCAGGGGTTGGTCCACCCACTGAGACAGTGTGCCTGATCTAATGAGAGCTCTCCAAAGCCAGCTGGACTGGGACTGAATTGGGATCAAGCTGGACCTTCTGAATGTGGCTGACAATGGGGACTGACGGAGAAGCCATCGATAATAGCACTGGGACCTGTTTCTACTGCATGTGCTGGCTTTTTGGGACCCTAGTCTATTTGAATGCATACCTTCCCAGGCTTGGATTGAGGGGGAGGGCCTTGGACTTCCCACAGTGCAGGGTACCCTGCCCTCTCTTAAGGAGGGAGGGAGAGAGAGGAGGAGGAGTGGGGGCATATGAGGGGAATGGGAGGAGGGGAGGAAGTGTAAATTTTTGAATGGAAAAAAATAAAAATAAATAAAAAACCTTTAATGAATCACAACTGTGAAGCTCAACGAAACATCAATGACTTCTGAAGATGGTGCAGGGAAGGGTCCTCACTTATGAAGGTGGTGCAGGGAAGGGTCCTCACTCATGAAGGTGGTGCAAGGAAGGGTCCTCACTCATGGAGGTGGTGCAGAAAAGGGTCCTCACTTATGGAAGTGGTGCAGGGAAGGATCCTCACTTATGGAGGTGGTGCAGGGAAGGGTCCTCACTTATGGAGGTGGTGCAGGGAAGGGTCCTTACTTATGGAGGTGGTGCAAGGAAGGGTCCTCACTTATGGAGGTGGTGCAGGGAAGGGTCCCCATTTAGTGCTGCCAGCATTGCAAACTAGTCCAGACACTCTGGAAAGCAAAGCAGAAAATAGCCGGAAAAGTCAAAAACAAATCAACATTAAGACCCAGTTCTACCACTTCTTTGTGTATGTTCAAATACTCGATATCCTACTGTATAGACACCTGCTCTGATGTGCTCATTGTTCTCTACTCAGACTGGGAAAAAAAAACTAAAATATTTTCAATAGACAAGCAGAAATTAAAAAACATTGTATATATACACTTTGGAATACTATTCAACTTTAGAGAAAAATAAAATCATGAAATTTTTAGGTAAATTGATGGAATTAGAAAAGAATATATTAAGTAAAGTAATTCAAACCAAGTAAGAGAAATGCCAGATGTTCTCTCTCATCTATCACTCTGATATAAATGTAGCTCTCATGCTTCTTTAATAAATCCCTTTCCCCTCAAGACTGGAATCATTACAGAAAACTACAACCAATCAAAATTCAGAGAACAAATAACTTTGTGATACCCAGACTCAACTGACGCATCTACAACACAATTCCTGCTCCTAAGGCTCAGAGGACCACACAGAAGAGGGGTTAGAGAAATCCCAAGAGCCAGAGAAGCAGAAATCCACTGTGAGGTTGCGTCTCCTAGAAATGTCTGAAGAACTTCACCCCTAAAGTCTCAACAAACATCACTGCCTAAAAAAGACCCGAACAAGAATGGCATCCATAGACAACTAAACACGGAAGGGAAGAAATCTCATGAGGCCTCAGCTCCGGACAAAGACCCATAGACAACTCAGGAATTCTGAGAATGGGAAAAATGTCCTCTTCAGGGAACAGTCCCTAGTTGGTTGTCCAATATGAAATGCTCAGCTCTAAAATCATAAGTATAAAAGTAACATTATATACACTGATCAGGTTGCATTCTATAGTTAAACACATACACACACACACACACACACACCATGAATTTGAGATAAAGAATTTAGTAGGAAAAGAGAGGTTCAAGTTAGGAGAGGAAAAGGGGCAAATGACGTACTTATATCTTAATTGTAAAAATAAAAAAGCACCCAAAAAGTTTTAATAAATATTTCAGGAATGAAGTATTAAGTTAGTATAATCCTAAATTCATGATGATATATATATATATATATATATCAATATATATATATGTGTGTGTGTGTGTGTGTGAATGTGTATTTACCTTTTACTATTGTTTATTATTTTAATTAATTACAGTTAAATATGAATTTAACTCATAAATATTTTGGCTTTTATATCTCTGATAATATTTGTTTTCAATAAAAATTAAGGAAACAATTTATTTAAAATTCACTGAAGATATTACTTTAAATATTGCTTTATTGAGTTACAAGCAACACATAAAATACCCTACATATTTAATATAGACTACTCTGAATTTGGGAGTAAGTAAACACCCATGCAAGCAAAACTCCTTAACATAAGCAATCCACAAACAACTCAGGAGGAGGACTAGAGTAAGAAAAACTCAAGACTGTTGCAATTTCTATCTCATTGTACTGCAACTCAGAAAGAAATTGAAGATTGACACTTCAATGTTGCTTCCTTCTTTGATGATTTTATGATTTTTAGTATATTTCTTCTATCACTTATTAGTTTTATGTGACAACCATGGCTAATGTATAGCATAACTATATTAAATAAAGAACACAATAAACTGAATGTCAAAGAAATTAACACGTGACCCAGCTTATTAAAACTTCTGTTTTGTACACTTTTGATCTCTCAAATTTCCACGATGCTGTCATCAAGGACCACAACGCCCATATTTCTTATCACAAAGAAACTGTGTAGAATGCTAAAGGGGGTGAAGATTACATTGGAAATTACTTCCATATCAAATGCTTAAACATTACAATTCCTGATATGCAAATAATTCTTTTTGAGTAAGGAGGAAACCAAAGGACAAGAAGACAGCATCCTTAGCTCTTTGCAGAGGAGAGGATCTTCATATTAGATTATGTTTATGTGTAACAGATAAACAGGGAGTGGCTGCTGCTAGATTGCAGCGTGTGTGACTCATACATTAACAGCATTGGGTCAAACAGCAGTGACTAATAAGGCTAATAAGGCTGATTCTGTGTCGGAGCTCGCAAATCTTTTATCAGTACTTCTGTCGTTCTGCTTATGTAGCCTCTTTGTTAAGATTACGCCTTTCATCTGTGGTGCCCAATGCCTTTCATATACAGTTTCAGCAAAGAGCTTATAAAATGTGTATTAAAGCAGTATTGACTTGTACAACAATAAAAAGTACAATTAGGCTTCCAACACAGAGAATTTCTAATTTGCATAAAAACCTCTATAACCTATTCCTTTTACTGCAGTGCATAACCAAAAGGTTATATTCTGTTCCATGTACCAGTAATTACTCTAAAATCACTAGATAGATGTACCTATGTAATATTGTCCCATTCTTTATGCAGATCATTAAAATGAAATTTATGTGCAAGGTGTATCAATAGAAAAATACTATTAAAATCATTAGAAAAAAATGACCAAACACAATGGATGCCTTTTACATAATATCACATAATATAATCATTTAAGATAGATTCTTATTGAAAGCCACTGTTTTGATTAAAAAAAAAGAATCTTCCTAAGGTTAAAGCAAAAGCATACTTTTATCACACTTTTTAATTGGTATTTCTAATTTTTATGATGCATAATTTTTAAAAGACAGCTTTTGCTTATAAGGAATACTTATAAAAAGACTTGTAAAATGTAGGTAAATCAATTGCAGGGCTTAAGTGATTTTTAAGAAAATTGAATTATTTTGATAAATTGAGATTTTTTTAGCATGTGATTTAATCTTTGTACCAGCACCTTTGTCACACAGAATGCTCATTTATCTGCTATACTTGAGAACTGGAATTTCAAGTTCAAGACAATGAAAACCTGTGAGACTTTGGTGGGTAGTAGTTTTGATTTCCTTAAATGTTTCATGGAGAAACATGTTCAGAGTATGGCTTGCTCTCTCCTTACAAAGGTGGCATGACGGTGCTCTGTGGCCACTCTGGACGGGCCTTCCCTATGGTGGTTTAATAAAGAGCAACATAGTTCCACCAGGGTAACATAGAGTGACATTGCCTCAGGTCATTGTAGGGCATGTCACATCATGTAACACAACATAGCCTGATCCAACAGGTCAGGTGCCTGTTGCCTATTTGTCGCAAATGCCTTTTATTTCTCTTCCAGCAGAGAGGCCATGTCACCATGTATAATGAAATGTCAGTCCCAGCTCTGGGAGGAAGGAATGCCAAAGGAAATCATTTCCTTCCCAATTACAGCAGGCCCTCCTCAGCCTTGAGTTACTTAGAGTCATGTCAGTAATAAGAATGTTGTTTATATTATTGAAAGTGAGCTGAAGGAAGCCTATTTTAATTAGTAAAAATGTAAGACTAGATAAATGTTGGTATAAGCACAGAGCTATATTACTTTAAACTGTATAATAAAATCTCAAAAAGAGAGGGAAGCGCTGAAGAAAGTAAGAGTGAGTAAATTTATTTTACAAAAAAAGATATACTTTGTAAGAGTAGGAAACTGACAAACAGCTAAGCAATAACTTCAAAATTTCTATGAAACAAGGTTATTGATTTAAAAGTTACTTGTATTGTTCCATTCCTGAATTAAGTGACTTGGTTAATCACTTTGGTAAGTGCATCTATGTACAAGGCAGAGGCATTAGTCATATCACCCACCTTAAACCTTAGCTGAACACAGAAGCAACACGGATGCAAATTCCATGCTAGAGAATGAGTAGATATTAAACTCCGGGATTACATCTGCTAACCCTAGTGATGGTGAAGAATGAATGCTCTTGCGGAGAGCAGGAAACAGACAAATGGGCTGTGAACTACGATGTTTATCTATTTGAATAAAAGCAACCTAATATGAGGAGCTTTTAAACTGCAGACAGTGAAGGCTTAGGTGTCCTGGATCTGAATTCATTATGACTTTCTCTGAGTTTGTGCAATCTCATACGAAATTCAAGTCTTCTCACAAAGGGCAAAAAATATACCAGAAGTGGGCAACATTGAAAATGTTAAATAGAACTTTATAACAGTAAAGGGACTTTTCTTTAGAAGTGTATTCTGACATGTAAAAGATTAACTTAGGGATAAAACTATGGGGTATTTCTCTAAAAATGTTGAAAGAACAAAAGTCACATAACAACACTATAAAAAAATCCATGCTCAAAAACACTAATGGGTTCACAACAAGCATCCATATGATCAGCTTTTGTAACGATTTTGTTGTCGTAAACTGTCTTATGTGGCTGTTACCATCTGCTGGTATTTAAGAAAATAATTCAATTCAAAGAAGACTGAACAGAAGATAAAAACAGGCTTCTGTTTTGGAAGAGGCATGCCACGTTTGTCCCATGATCTGGATGGGAGAATGCGGAGGACATGAATAAGGGGCAAAAATGGTGACGGTAAACCCTTTAAATTTTACAAAGTAGCTTTACTATTTAATCAGTACTATTGCAGATTTTTCAGCTCACAGGTAGCTGATAGATGTACATTTACTAATAGGTTGTCATCTAAGTCAAACATGAGCCATTTCAGAATTTTCCATCACTTCAAATAATGTGTCACCTTACTCACAAATTTCCTCCATTAGTTCCCATAATCAAGATTTGACTGTGCATATATTATAGGTCAGAGACAGCAACTAATATATGCATCAAGAAAGAACCATTAATAAACACGGTTGTCAGAATTCACTTCATAATTTTATTTCAAATTATAACTACCCTGTCATGAAAGGAGACCACTGTGGCTTTTCCTTTGACTATCACTCTACTGAAATAATGGGCCCCAAAGAAGCAAAATTTCCTTTGGAAACTTATGTTAGAGAAAAGAGAAATCCAAAGCACTGGTACCAACCAGAGGAAGACTCCCCTTCCAGGAGGAGATATCACACAGTTATGGTAACCTATGGAAGTAACTTGTATAATAGACAAAGAGACTAGACAATGATGGGTCAGAAAAAATGGGTGGGACCACACCCGGCCAGGTGAGTGTGCACACTGCTAGTTCTCAGAGAGACCTGGCATGTCATTAGAGCTTTTCAGTGCTTCCCCCTTCTGATGTGGGCACATTAAATGAATTTTGTATCTCTCTGCTTTCCACAAATGCTTGTCTATTTAGCTCGCGCATTAGGTACAGCTGGACCCCGTCATCTTGTTGGGGTTACTACATTCCCAGGCTTTAATTCTAATGCCCCCCGAAAAGACGATGGTTTTTAGCTTAAATGAAGTCTGTTTCACCAAACACAAACTATTTGAAACGTTTGACATATCTGACGCATGTGTTTACAGCCTTGTTAAGAAAACTGAAGCCCCAATTCAAAGAAGTAAACTTTCAAAGAAAAGAAGAACACTGTTAAAATTTAAGATTGTTGTAGCTGCTCCTTGTCGGCTATATCATCTCTCCAAGGCAGTGTTCACCAGCATGCCTATGTTTTTAAACATTTGCATAAATAACTCAAATTCATTTGGAACTGATGAAATATTATCCTGCTTCTTTTCCTCAAACAAACCCAAACTCACCAGGCTTATTACACTATCCTGAGTAGATTTGTGGGAGCACAAAATGGAGCTAGGTGCTCAGAGACACCATGTGACCAGAAGAGTGCTACACTGAGGTGTCTCCACAACTTTGTCACATGTGGGCCACTCTTATTTTTTATCTTCTCTTCCTTTTCTCAAAGCATCTGAAGAGGTAGATAGATAAAAAATAAATAAATAAAAATAAAATAAAACAAATAAATAAACCTCTGGGACCATGATAAGGCTACTAAGCATGATCATGTTATCCCTCCTTTCCTCCCTCCCTTCCTTCCTTTTCCCCCTTTCTTCTTTCCTGTGGTTTTTCTTTTTGTTATTGAAAAGAATTTTCTTTTCTGATTACAGTGTCTATTTCTTGACTGTCATTCGGTTTGCTATCTCACATGTTAAATTGTCTGATAGACTATAAAGCAAGCTGGGACTATACAGTGTTAATTCCTAAAGGTAAAATGATCAACAATAATGTCGAAAGAATTCAAACAATTCTCACATGATAAGACCCTAATATGGTAAGAATTTTGTTCCTTAATTGTCAACAAAGTTTGAAGAATAATTAAATCCTCCTTTCTAAATTTCACAAAACTTTCCTTCAGCACAGTAAAACGGTGCAGGAATTGGAGTGGACTGCTCTGCTTTCCTCTGGCTTTTCACTTAGCTTGAAAAGAAAGTTGACACTGTGTAAAGATGATCACAACTATGTACTAACAAATCTGTAGGATGTGTCACACTCACATGAGGAAGTCAGACTGCAATATCAAACCGTTTTCCTGTTTGTGGATGCAGGGATGAACATATGGCCCACACCTGGAATGTATCGAGGCTTTTACCTAATAAAACCTTCTGAGACATTCCAAGAATGACACCAAAGTGACGTGTGGAGCAGAGCTGCCAGAGGTAATCTTCTTCACCTCCTGGTTCTTATAAAACAGAAAACATAAAACTAACAACTCACTGCCCCTGTGATGCTTGTGAAATGTGCATTAAGGGGGTGGGAACCCAAGTCTCTTAACAAAGGTGCCATTATATCATGGCCACAAGTGTCTCTCTGGATTGTCTCAGAAAGAGCTGGTTTATGAGGAAGAGGAGCGACTGGTAAGCATACAATTAAAACATGGAATGAGACAGAGCATAAAGTCCAGTTAAAAGTTTAAAATGTTTTACTTAGAATGTTTTTACAGTGGAAAACATTCCTCAGTGATAAAACCACAGCCACATTGACATATGACTTTTTTTTAATCTATTAAATTTAGCTTCAATTTAGGAAAATGTCATTTGTAAGGTAACACAAGCTCAACCTGCAGTTTAAATCTGAAATTCCCAATCAGCAGAAGAAAAGTTGATGAGATCCAGATTAAAAAAACATCATTAAGACATCAGGAAGGGCAGCATAAAAAGATGTGAATGTAGTTACGAATGAAAATCAATATAGTAAAAATATTTTCCACATTTTGCAAATAATATTGTTCATACACTAAAGTTAACTTTCTGACAAAATTACAATTAACCTGGACCCCATCCTGAACCTTGCTCTGCTCTCATTCAGATCTGAGCATATTATAACTCAGAACCCAGATTCAGCATGTTTTGCATGCTATCTCTCTGGGACCTTCAATCTTAAAACTTGACTCCTTTTCAATAATAATCAGCGGCAGATGGGCAAAGAAACAACTATACAAAAATGAACCACAGGCTGTACATACCTCTTGTGCCTTCCAGAAAACAAACTTTCTATCCCATTTAGATAACAGGCCACCACAAAAGCAAAATACTAATGACAATAATGAAAATAATAATAATGTTAATAATGATGGTATTGTTTGTCGGAGCCCATGTGGGTCCAACATAGATTCCCTAACCCGGCTGAAACGGAGTCGCGAGGAATAAAACCGACACAGCTTACAAGGTCATCTTGGAAAAGGCCAGAATCCCTCTTTATTCTCGGAACCTCTTATATCTACATTCAGTGGGGGGAAAACCCATTAGGCTGTCTCCTAGGCAACCAGGTGCCTGGGCTTAGGTCACGTCCGCATCTAGTAGTCAGGTAGGCCATGAATTAGCATCTCTATAAGACATCCTCTTAGTTACAAAAGGAAGGAAGCACCGAACCTCTGAAACTCTCGAGTCATCAGCTTTAGCCAACATCTCTCCTCAGGTAATCCACATTCTAACAAAAGAAACTAGGAGCAGCACATCCTGACTTTTGTTAAGGAGGCGACAGCTTGTCTGCAGAGCTATGTGCCTAGCTCAGACCAGGCTAATGGCTACTGTGCCAAACCGAAATATGGGCCCACAATCCACTCTCTCTTATTAATTTTAACAACTCCTGTGCGTCTGCAACAGGACAGACACGCCGCGTCTGGTTTGGGCAAAGTCCTCTTTATTTACCCAAATTTTCCCGTCATTGGAACAGGCATCAATTATGCAAGCTCCTGTCTTAGGCATCTGGGGAGAAGAAGCTTCAAACCCGTCATTGACTGCCGACCTCTGTAAAAAGAAGAGATTAGTGGAGAGAAATATACTTTTCAGGGCTTGTATATCAGCCATATCTCTTGTCAGGATGTATCATAATGCTTTATGAATAATTATGCTCCCAATGACTGTATTCTCCTGTCTTAAAGGAGAGTAGAATCACCTGAGTTGAAGATGTTTCTTCCGCTGGTACAGAACAACATTCAGAGTTTACTTTCTCAGCATACGTATCAACTCTCAACATTCATCATCACAGCCTCTCTTTCAGCCAACTGTCAATCGCAGCAATTCACAATCATGATCTTTCCACATCATCGGTCAATACCGATCTTTAAATTTCTAATACCGTAATTTTATATTTGGCCGGTCAAAACCAGCTCTCACAATTTTTATAATTTCATATTTAGCCGGTCAATACCAGCTCTCCAAATTATTCATAATTTCGTGTTTAGCCGGTCAATACCAGCCCTCCAATTCTTCATAATTTTATTTTTAGCCGGTCAGTACCAGCTCTCTGATTCTTCAGAATTTTACCTTTAGCCGGTCAGTACCAGCTTTCCAATTATTCATAATTTCACCTTTCGCCGGTCAGTACCAGCTCTCCAATTATTCATAATTTCACTTTTGGCCGGTCAGTACCAGCTCTCCAATTATTTATAATTTCATAATTTTCTTTACCGTAAATTTATATTTTTCTCGGTCATTACCGATGTATTTCGCACCATTGGTCATTGCCAAATTTTTCCCATCACCTTATATGCAGCTGTAAATATCAGGTCATTACCGTTAAGAGTATAATACCATTTGTTGTTATTAAATCTCATTTTCAGTCTCTGTGTGGCTGTTAAACCCTTAGTCTGCCCCCTTGTTAAATGAAGAGGGATTTTAGTCATACTTTATTTTGCATCTTTCTTTCCCTGAGGGGAAAGCTTAGGTCTTAGTTCTTAGGTTTAATACTTTATTCAAAATGAGTTCTGTCCCATAAACCAAGAACACTCAAATGTTTAGTTTGTATCTTAGTTCTGAAGCAACAGGTTTCACACCACAGCCAGCAGCAGACGCCGAAGACAGCTCCTCTCAGCAGGATCTCTTTGTCCGAAGTCTCTTTGCAGTCCTGCGAGTTGCGGGTTCGGATCAGGCTCCTCTCTGTGGGCTGGGTTACTGGATTCCTCCTGGAGCCGTTTTCTTTCTGTTCCTTCTGCGGCGCGGTTGTCAGCCACGTTGTCCTCAGTTCCGCAGTCCTTCTGCTGAGTGCATCGAATTAGCCGCTCTGGAAGCCATCTTGCTTGGTTTTCGTCCTGTGAGAAAACACAGACATGCCCTCGACCCCATATTAGGATGGGGTCGGGTCCCTTCCAAATCCCAGTACACGGATCTTTCCATTTGGCTTTAGCAAATGTGGATTTTGTACCACTATGCCACAATCTGTCTGCGGCTGATTGCTCATGGACATCTGTATTTAGAAAGTTTAGCGTAAACAATGCATGATTTAAGGCATTGTGTGGCGTCTGAGGATACAACTCCCCTGTCTTTATTTTTTGGAGTTGTGTTTTCAAGGAGTCGTGTGCACGCTCCACAATTCCTTGTCCTTGAGGATTATATGGAATACCAGTCTTATGAACGATATTTCATTGAGCACAAAATCTTTGAAAAGCTTTGTTAACATATTCGGATCCATTGTCCGTCTTTATTACCTTTGGGGTTCCCATGCATGAAAAGCATTTTAAGCAATGAGTTATTACATGCTTGGCAGCTTCCCCAGTTTGTGCTGTGGCCATTATAAATCCTGAGTAAGTATCAATTGTCACATGTACATATCTCAATTTTTCAAACTCAGTAATGTGAGTTATATCCATTTGCCATATATGGTTAGGAAGCAGTCCTCGGGGATTTACCCCCAAATGAGGCACAGGTAGATATTGTGGGCATCTTTTACATTGTTTAACAATTTGTCGAGCAACTTTTCTGGTCAACTTAAATTGTTTTTTTAAACTTAAGCTGTTTTGATGATGCAAAGCATGTGATTGCTGTGCAAGTTTAACCTGAGATATGGCAATAATTTTTGTAAGTTTGTCAGCTAGAGCATTACCTTTAGCTAACGGACCAGGAAGACTTGAATGTGCTCTGATATGTCCCACAAAACATGGTAACTTTTTACATTGTATGGTTTTCTGAATCTGTTGAAACAATATTTTAACTTGTTCATTGCTAGTTGTTATATATGACACTGTTTCCAGGATCTTTAATGCTTTATAAATATACCGGCTATCAGTATATAAATTGAAAGCCTTATCATCAAAATTCTTAAATACCATAGCTACAGCCCGCAGTTCAACTATTTGAGCTGAAGCTGGTTCTGTCTGTACCATATGTCCTTTGCCATTGACAACATAAGCAGCTTTTTCATTAGATGAGCCATCAGTGAAAATTAACAAAGCATCTTTTAAGGGATTCTTTGCTACTATTTTAGGAAAAATGAATGAATGTTGCTGTGTAAACTGTAGTAACTGGTCAGCTGGGAAAAGATTATTAATCTGACCTTGAAACTGAGCAAATGCAATTGCCCATGAGTCACTATTTTGAAATAACCATTTAATTTGTTGCTTAGTGTAAGGCACATTGATTATAGCTGGTTCTTTGCCAAAATATTTTCTAGATTCCATTTTGCTCTTTTGAGCTAAGCATGCTACTGCTTCAAAATAAGGATTTAATACTTTTGCTGGTGATACAGGCAGATGTACCCATAAAAGTGGTCCGTTCTGCCATAAGACTGCTGTAGGAGTCAGCCTTGTAGGTAAAATACATGCTTGCCATGTTTGGCTATAATCAATATAGCACACCTGCTGTTCCCGTATAGTCTGCTCTATCTGTGAGAGAGTCTGTCTGGCGGCTTCTGAAAGCTGCCTGCTAGAATTTGGATCACTGTCTCCTTTAAGTATTTCACTTAAAGGCTCAAGGGCTCCTGTAGGAAACCTCAAATAAGGTCTTAACTATTGTATGTTTTCTAATAACCTTTGAAAGTCATTAAGAGTTTTTAAGTCATCCTTTCTGATTTCTATCTTTTGAGGCTTAATTTCTTTGGGGTATAATATATGACCTAGATATTGAAAAGGTGGGTGCCTCTGTACTTTCTTAGGAGCGATAACTAAACCTGTATGGCTTAGACACTGCTGTAACAATGCATATGTCTCTAGTAAAGTATCTTCATTGACTCTTTGAAATTAACTGAAGGAATACTAAAAGCAAATCTTTGACAATCTTGTGGCGCTAGCGGAATTGTATAAAAACAATCTTTTAAGTCTAAAATAATAGGCCACTGACTGGCGGTTATGACGGAAGTATCCGGGCCAGTATCCAGGAAGCCAGAAAATCTTTTTCCAATTATAAACAAAGTGAGTTCTGGTCTCTGAGGACCTATAGTCTGTATCCAAAATGCATCAGATGAACCAAATCCATCTTCTCTTTTTTAAGACCTCAACATAAAACCAATACTTAACCTCTTTTAAAAAAATTTTAGAATTAACATTCGAATGCACTGGTACAACTCTAACACAGCCTCAATGGCACATATTGAGAGAAACAATAAGATCTCTTGAATTGAGAAGCTTCTATATAGCAAAGGACTTAATCAACATGACATAATAACCTATACAACTGGAAAATATCTTTATCAATCACTAATCCACTTTAAAAACATACAAGACTAAGGAAATCAGTCACCAAAAGAACAATTAATCCACTAAAAATATATGCAACAGACCTAAACTAAAAACTCTCAGTAGATGAACTTAGTCTAAACAATCCCAAAATCCTGTACAATCAAGGAACTTCTGAATGTATCACAATTTCTGACTTTAAACTTTACTATAGAGCCACAGTACTGGAATCAATTCACCTTGCATACGAATTCACTTGACTATAAACAACAGACTTTTGACAAAAAGGCAAAATCGTGAGATGGAAAACAAGCATTTTAACCTGCTTATCTCAGAGGCTACCTTAATTTAAACCTGGCTTTTTTCTTTCAGTTGAGCTGCGCTGCATGGCAGGGGGTAGGACACAGGCTCTCTTTGTTAGACTGCGTTTTTGAGCTCTGGAAGGCAGATTTTTAACTATCTTTTTTATTTTAACTTGTAAATCATAAAATTAAGAGAATTTCTGAATCCTCTCCTCTGTTCTATAGACTGTGTGAGGTTAAATTTGCTCTCTAAACTTATTCTTGCTCTTGCTTGTCTTTTACCCACAGGTGGGTTAGATTAACTGGCTGTGAGCACGTGGCTACTCAATCTCTGCAGTAACTTGGTGATTCTTGGGCCAAGTCATTTTTTTACCTTTTTTTACTAATTTAGCAGGCAATAAAAGTTGCAATTTTGCATCTTTCTCGTTTACAGATTTTTAATAACTCTGTCATTGTTCTGTTCCATTTTAAATTAAGTTGCCAACATATATACCCGAATACTTTTTCCTTATTTTATATCTAACTTATTTACAAATTTTTACTACCAATTTAAATTTTGTCCTTTTTTCTCTACATTTTTTTTTTTTATTTTACATCTCTGTTTCTGAGCGCTCACTACTCACGATATTTTTCTCGCGGGTTCCTCACGTCTGGTCACCTCTTTCTTGCTTTTTGGGGAGCGCTGATCAGCCTCACGTTCTCCTCTGTCGTTAGTCCGCTTTCCCTCTGGGATCCAGTGATCAGCATTCACTGTCTCTCTCGTGTTGTCCCTTCTCCGGGGTCATGGAGTTTGGCGGTCAGCACCACGTTCCTTTTCGTACTTCTTGCTCCGGGGTTCGTCTCGGGTTTAGTAGTCAGCACCACGTTGTCTTTAATCTCGGGGTTCAGTCGTCAGCCCCACGTTGGGCGCCATTATGTCGGAGCCCATGTGGGTCCAACATAGATTCCCTAACCCGGCTGAAACGGAGTCGCGAGGAATAAAACCGACACAGCTTACAAGGTCATCTTGGAAAAGGCCAGAATCCCTCTTTATTCTCGGAACCTCTTATATCTACATTCAGTGGGGGAAAAACCCATTAGGCTGTCTCCTAGGCAACCAGGTGCCTGGGCTTAGGTCACGTCCGCATCTAGTAGTCAGGTAGGCCATGAATTAGCATCTCTATAAGACATCCTCTTAGTTACAAAAGGAAGGAAGCACCAAACCTCTGAAACTCTCGAGTCATCAGCTTTAGCCAACATCTCTCCTCAGGTAATCCACATTCTAACAAAAGAAACTAGGAGCAGCACATCCTGACTTTTGTTAAGGAGGCGACAGCTTGTCTGCAGAGCTATGTGCCTAGCTCAGACCAGGCTAATGGCTACTGTGCCAAACCGAAATATGGGCCCACAATTGTTATAGCACGGGAAAAAATAACTGAGCTTGTCATAGGCACAGTTATGTCTGAGGGTTAGCTGGGTCATATACCTTGAGAAATACTAGGGAAGGCAAGCTGGGGCAGGAATCATGGGAAACAAGAGCTAAGATGGGAGATAAAACCTTTTTGCAATTTTTCCATCCCCATAGCATATACATGAGAAAAACAAGAGGAAAAATATACTTTTACCTCATGGCTTCAATGATTTTCATTCATGGCTAGCTAGTTCTGTTGCTCTGACATTCACAAAAAGGCAGAACATCATGGCAGAAGAGCACAGTAGAAGAAAGAGCTGCTGATATCTTGGCAACTGAGAAAGCAATGAAGTAACAGGGAGGGACTATGGCCAATGGTACACCTTTCAAAGCCAGGTCCCCAATGGCTCACTTTCTCCAACTGGGGATCTTCATCCATGGCTCAACCTTTTCAAAATAGTCTATTAATATGTTGAATCCATCACTGAATCGGATGATGTCATTACTCTCGTGACCTATCCTATCAGCTAGAAATCAAGTCTTCAAAACATGAGCCTTCCTTTTAGGGATACTTTAACTCCAAACCACAATGCACTAAATTCTTTCTCAGAATTGTTTTCAAATGAGCCTTATGTTTAAAATCATCTATTTCTACCAGAATACAAAGAAACAGAATTTATGTTTTAACCTGATATTATAGCTTACTCTTCCACTCAAATAATCCATGTGAATTTCCTCATGTAAAATTTAGTTTATTATTAGTCATATCACAATGAAATATCAACTGAATGGTGTCAGGATGAGAATTATCAAAGACTTAATAAATTTAAAAAGTCTTGCTTGAGATATGGAGAAAAGAGAACTCTTTTATCTTATTAGTGTAAATGTACTGAGAAGCCATTATGAACATTAGTGTGGGGTTGCTCAGAGAAGTAAAAGCAGAGCTGTCATCACTCAGTATTTGCTCATCCAGTGTGCACAAATAAGGAAACAAAATCAGCATTCCATGAAGAACAGTGTATGCCATCATGTTTACAGCCTTATTCACACTTGATTTTAGCCAAACGAAAAGTAATGAGCAATATTACTCACATTGAGTAAGATTTGGTGTCCACTGATAGATGAAGGTCAAAAAAGTATATAAAACACTACATATCATGAAATATAATTCAGTCATGAAACAAGAAAAAGACACATACTGTGTGACATCCATTTTATATGCAAAACCTAAAACACTCAAATATATAGAAACAGGGAATAGAACAATGATTAATGGAGGTGAATGGGAAGGAGTTAAGTATAATCAGCAAGTTTAGAGACAATATATTACACTAAGACAATATTTGCTGGTATTGGTCGTATAGTAAACAGCTTAAAGGTGTGAATTTTATGTGCTCTTACCACAAAAGGGAAGGAGTGCAGTGAGTATTTAACTACACTTGACCGACTCCCACACTTGTAGAAAGATAAAGTAGCATGCATTTATTGAGACAATTCATGGATCACAAATCATTGTTTGGTAGCTAGTAGTTAATAAATAAAGATTTTAAAATTAGTTCGGTGTCATATTTTTTTTTGTTAACTGTTCTGAAACCTGTGTTTCAGATGCTTTACCTTACAAATATCATTTAGAAGCCTTCCTTTATATGTTCATATTGATTTACTTTAAAACTAAAGTCAATGAATGAAGGCTTTCTAAGAAACACTGAACAATCTTCTTTGACTGATGATTAATACTAAGAAAAAAACAACAGTAAATGAAAAAAAAAGAAAAGCAAAATCATAGCAAAAAGTGGCCAAAGAATTAGGAGGAGGGTTTTCTGCAAATACTGGCCTTAGAAAGCACTCAAATGCCTTAGCTCATGCCAATCATTAAAGTTAATGGAGAATTCATAATAACTACTAATAATTGAAAGCAGTAGAGAATTGCAAGCACATGCTGATCAGCAACATTAATGGAAAAATTCTCCCTCCAAACTGCTCGTTTTCAGATATCATCTCAGAATAGCAAAAAGCTGTAAGTGTAAGTTGTGACTCTTTTGTTGACAGTTTCCATTACTTTGTATTAATCACAAGTATGCGACCTGAAATAAGCACACCCTATTGTGGCAACAGGGGTTTAATTATGACTCCATGTGTATTTGCCAAAGTGTATTTCTTATGACTTTGGTGCCCTGAAAATGGAAGTGATCACCTGCTAATTATGCCCAGGATCCCTGAGAGCTGTCTAGCATGATAATCTGGTCTGCACATTTGAAATCCTGAAAGGCCCCTTTCTTCCTAGTGCATATCAAATGTGCTAGTATCCTCGGTGTATAAGAAAACCAACAATCGCCCAGAAAATAGACTGGATGGAGTGCCACAGTCCCTGCCTTCTCTTTAAACGAACACAGCTTCTTTGCCTTCTTTTTATAAAGTCATTCTTTTTGCATTAGATCTTAGCCTCACATTCATCTCTGTTGTTTAAATTTTTCTTATCCCAGAACAACCATCAGGCAACAGATTCTATTCCTCAGGAATCACACGTGCAAACCTTGATCCAGGCAGATGACTTGTGTCTCAGTCCTGTCTGCCAGCCACCGTCTGCAGCAGTTGCTATCTCCCCCTAAATATTCCCACCCTGGCAGGTTGTGTGCCTCCTCCTATCCTTCCCTCCATCTACCTTCTCTATTCTTCATTCTCCATGTGTGCTCCCAACTTATTTCTCCTTCAACACCCAGCACCGATTCCACGTCTACTGTCAGACACTTGCTGATTACCCTCTGATAGTGTGATTTGCATAAGCTAGCGTTTGTTGTCTATGTTGTGGATTTCATACTCTTTCACATATATTCTTCTTTAAATCTCAATTTACTTTACTTGTGTATTACAACTAGATAAGAAGCTATTTTTTTTCTCTAGTAAGAGTTTCACATTATTATTCTTCTTTCTCAACAGTTTCCATGGTTTCTACAAAAGAAAATAGCAATAAAGGAGTTGGGACAATGGAACGAGAGTCCAGATAATCAAGTTTAATGGTTACATCAAAATTTAAAGCATTTAAGAATGTTTTGAATTTAGCTGAGTCTCATAAATATTAGTCTCTCATCCTTTTAATGGAAGAATTCTTGAGTTGTTCACGTAACACTGGACTATAAGCATGTGTTAATGGAAACATATATTGTTATTTTAGTAACTGCTCAATACAGACGTTAGCCTTCAATGCTATATATAGGTTTTATCTTTTGTAATGAAATTAGGAAAGAGGATATGGCAAGTAGGCAAATTACTGTTCAGCAGGCTCTTTGCCCTAGTCACGGCGATTGTTAATGTGTGAGTCTGTAAGGCAGTGGGAAATTAAAATTGCAGTGAGAATTAAACATGTTAACAATGTAATAACAAGTAAACACTGCAGGAAACTACCAGTGCTCCAGTAAACTAATACCCTAGGTGGACTTTTCTGTCCTACTCCTCAGTTCCCAAATAACCATGCTGAGATATTCTCAATTATAAATGTTCAGTCAATAGCTCAGTCTTGTTACTAATTAACTCTTACATTTTAAATTAACCCATGTTTCTTATCTACCCTATGCCACATGGCTCGGTATCTTTTCTCAGTACAGCAAGTTCATCTTCTGCTTCCTCTGCACCTTCTCTTCTTCTTCATGTTCTCTTTTTGTCTTCCAGTCTTTTATAACCACTAGCTATTCAGCTATTGGCCAGTCAGCTTCTCTTTTTAACCTGATCACAGTGACATATAATCACACAGTGTAAAGTAATATTCCACACCCTGCCTTCATGCATTTAGTGATAGCCCTAAGAGGACTCTGCATTTTTCAAAAAGAGAACATTAAGTTAGGAGAAGAAAATCATAGAAGGAACAGGAGAAGAATTTTAAGGAAAATAATGAGGGTGGCAGATTTGTGTGCAATTCTCAAACAACAAGAATATTTATTATTACTATTTCCATTATTATTTCACAAAGGGAGATTGTCCTGGATTGTCTAGGTTTGCCTCATATAATCTTGAAAGTATAAGGAGAGAAAGTAGGAGGCAGAGGAGCCATTGTCGAGTGGTACAAAGGGAGAAGGCTTCCATGGAGCAGCTGTCCATGTCTACTCATGCCCCTGTAAGCTCCATGTCTACTCATGCTCCTGTAAGCTGCATGTCTACTCATGCCCCTGTAGGCTCCATGTCTACTCATGCCCCTGTAAGCTCCATGTCTACTCATGCTCCTGTAAGCAAACCAATAACCCTGATTATTTACCAAGCTGTACTTAAGAAAATCTTTCTTTGACCTGACAGTTCCTTTCTTATTGGGAAGATAGACATTTCTTTTATATCTATGGAGGAAAGATATGCAAAGGGTGCAAAATATTTCACAGTTCAAAAAATAGGTAATGATGATATCTAGAGAACATAGAACATATCATTATCATGGAGGCAATATTATATATATTTGCAATGAGAAAAGATCCCCAAAAGAAAAAGAATGAAGCTAAAACAGGAAGTCTGATCAAGGGCAGCCTGGGCTACAAAGCTATATCCCTTTTCTCCCCAAATAAGTTCAAAAACAACATAGCCAAATTGGCTGTAAAGAAGAAAAGTAAACTGAAGTCTGAGAGAAAGCCTCACAGATTATTTCTGTTTCATGTCTACAATGACAATTTCTTGCCTCCCTTTAGTAGTATCAATTATTGAGCAAGTCTCTGTTTATCAAATTGACATCTTAGACCCAAATTTTAAGATCTGATTTATCATAATGTATTCATTTCAATCTAGAACTCTACCTAAAATAAAATACTGCATTTATTGTCCATGTATAAAGAAAAAAGAATGGCTGTACTTATTTACCTAATAATATGCAAAGGTTGAGATAGATTATTATAGTGATAATAACAGATACCAAAGCAGTATTGGGACTGGTGTGTGTTAGAATTGAATAAGACACCAAATAAACACAAGAACATGCTTATGACATACTTAGGTTTTAATCATTGATGGCATACTATGTGAAAAAAGCATAGCAAAGCAAGCACATATTCCTTACAAACATATACTTCATACATAGTTTCAAGCATGGAATATTTGAGAAACTACAATGAGATACAAATAAGACAATAAACATTATCAAGAATTTTACATCATACCCTCAAACATAGTACTATACACATAAACAGAAATTTTAGGCAGTTTATACAAGAGATAATTGGAATGATCCTAAAAATAAAGTTAGAAAATATAATTTTAAAATAAAAAACTTTAAGGAACAGTATTTTTTAAAATTGCATATTAGAAATTCAGTTTAAAAACTTACTTAACAACTATGACAAGTCTCAAGAATAGGGAATAAAAAATGTGAAAGCAATTACTATTTAAATACTTTAAAAACGAAATTCTGGACAGGAAGGATGTGAGTTTCCACATCAAAAGGATTCAATAACTGGAGAACACAATGAATGCAGTCAGACCAGACGTATGGCAGTGAGGAACAAGTAGAAAATCCCAGAACACTGAGTATTAAAGAGCAGCAAACAGAAGAAAACAAAGCCTGATGCAGAACAGTAGCACTTGACATTCTAAAGTGTGACCTCAGAAGGATGCTGAGCTCCTCAGTGGTAACATCATTCATGAAATAACCATGAAGGACAGCAAAGTCCCACAAAGGCACACAATGGCATGAAAAACAAATTTTTATGATACTATCCCACAGAAAAAATGACATAGAATAACTAGTATTTGGAAAAATGTAGAAACAGTATAAAGGTAGGGAGAATGCTGTACCTGCTAAATTAGTGATAGATACACAAAAGAAAATGGAGGAAAACCTAAGGAAATATTTTAAAACATATAAGTAGTCATATTTTCAGAATAAAAGATGGCTGGGGATGTGTCTTAGGGAACAGTGTTTGCTGAACATCCACATGGCCTTGGGTTCAGCAGTCAGCAGCACACATGAAAGCTGCCTTGCTTCAGGGGCTGAAAAGATGCCTTGGGAGTAGGAACTTGCTGCTCTTGGAGAAGAATAGAGTTTGATTCAAGAAACCTCCCCACCACCATTGAGTGGCTCATGACTGCCTGTAACCCCAGCTCCAGGGGATCAACCAATGCTTGCTTCTGGCTTCATACGCACGAACACAGACACACAGACACACACTTCTAACTAATAAGGATATTAAACTAAAAAAAAAATACATAGAATTGCATATCGAAACATTATGTGCCATCTGATTGAACTTTAACAGTATTTGCCTAGCAGGGTAAAACAGCAGTGATTTAATTACTGGAAACTGTCATATACTGAAGAGGAACAGGTAGAACATGCAGTTAGTGATGGGAAGATGATTGTGAAATTTCTAGAAGACAACATTTAAAATGGAAAACTCTGTAAATGGTATATTAACTAACAGTTTTAGTAGTGTAAAAATAATTTTTCAAAAGAATAGGGTTGTTGTGTTTTGTTATAATTTTACGGATTATATTTTTAAAACTTTTACAAAAGTAACTTTAAAAAATCTATATTTTTAAAAGAATGTAGATTTGTGTCTGTGGCCACTAGAGGGCAAATATTTTGTCAATCTCATGAGTCGGGGAAGAGGGGAATATACGGTCTTAGTAAGTACAGAGTGGACTAGTGCTGGTAAAAAACAAAAAACAAAAAACAAACAAACAAAAAAACAAACACCACAGGTCACTGCCAAAAACTGAATGCTGTATTACATTTTAAATAATTACAGCATTGTATTCTCATAAGACTGGCAGGATAGAAACGGTAGAGAACCTACCTTCACTAAAGTATTATTCTCCCATTTACAAAATTAAATTTCCAGGTACGATATTGTAGGATAAGATGCTTGCTTTTTATGCCCAAATATGGTTGTCAATTTCTTTATAACAAACAAATTTAATCGATTTGTTGTATGAGAGACATTAGTTATAGAAAAGAAAGGTTTCCTTTGGTTATGAACTTTACCCATTTGATAGAGAAATAAAACAGCTTCATGGAGATATGGGAAGAGAAGCAAACATGTGTATGTGTCTGCGTGTGTCTATGTGTGTGGGGGGGGGAGGAATGAGGGATAGAGGGAGAGAGAAAGAAAATGATGGTTAAAGGGAGGACATTGGATTGCTGCTTTGAAAACTGATGCAGTAGTTGAGACAAAATGAGAAAAACTCAGCAATTTACAGGAATTGTTAGACAAAACACAACCTAAAAATTCCTTCTAAGTCTTTAATGATTCTCTTTATGTGTGACGTTAACATGGTCATTGCTGCGACAGGACAAGAACCTTGTCTAGTTTACTTTGTTCAGGGAATGAACATCGTGACAAACAGGATGCCCATGAGGTATGTTGTCTAAATTGGAATACCTTCAAAAGACAAAGGGGATGTTATTAACAATTCTAGAGCCAGAGCATGGCTGGTGGAGAGCTCTCTACACAGATACGACCGTCGCTGTAACAATACATCCGTCACTGGAGACCTGGCAGGAAAGAAGCAGCTGTGTTGGTTTTGAAGGCATACCTAATTGAGGAACATCTGGTGGCAGGTAGCCAGCCCATTAAAAATCAATTATACTCAACCACTTGCATCTGAGCCATACTGCGCCAATCTCCTCGCACTCATCAGATCCACATGTTCCTGAATAAACACACACACCACTCAGGCCAGTGCCTTTGAACTTCGTGGAGTTGGAAGTGAATTTCCTCAGTGGCTTTCCTCTGACCCATGGAAAAGAGAAGCATTCCTGTTGATCCACTCCTTACTGTTGACAGGGTGAGAGACCAGGAAATGGTTTGAATAAAGCCCTCAATCCGGTGGTAACCAGAGAAGTTACTACTCTGTGTAGCTCTGAGCTGTATAGAATATATTTCATAAATAACAGAGGATCGGTGATTGTAATCATGGAGTAGACATAAGGGGTGCAAAGCAAACAAGAATTCTTTTTATTAAAGTTAGAGTGCCAGTTTGGGATATGAAAAAGATTTTTTGAATTATAACTCAAATGCTGTTTGTATATTTCTGTGTTAGAGAGCTCTATTTGCAGTTTAAACGACAGGATCTAGAACACCGAGGAAAATCACAACAGCACTAAACTCATCTTTGAGGTGAAGCTGTGAACAACATCAGGGAAGAATGAAATAAGTTGTGGATGCTTGGACTAGAGAGATGGCTCAAAGGATAAGAGCACTAACTGCTCTTCCAAGGCTCTGAGCTCAATTCCCAGCAACCATATGGTAGCTCACAACCATCTATAATGAGAGCTGGTGCCCTTTTCTAGTCTGAAGGCAACCATGCAGACAAAACACTGTATACATAATAAATAAACAGATTTTTAGAAAGGTACCATGGATGACGAACACCGAAGTAGAAGATAAAGAATCTTAGAAAATAAAATAAAAATTGACAAAAGTGATTGTCAAATAAATCTATTGTTCTAAAGGTATACAGCTAGCTCACCACCAAAAACAGGAGAGGGACTCTCAGTTTCTTCTCTCCCCTTTCTATGTCCTAATAGGTAAGTTACAAAGTAGTTTCCCAAAGAAAAATTTAAATGAAGAAAGAACAGTGCGTATGTAATATCTTAAAAATTGAGATATTAAAAAAAAACAGAGCCTCTCTTTGCCTTTAGTTTGTTTAATCCAATTTTCCTACAGATCAGTCTAATTTTAAACACAAAATTTGTAAAACAAATGAGTTAATTAATTATCTTGACTTTGTATTTCAAACACCCCTTCTCCTTTTAAACTATGGTTTAGTGATTGTCTACTTGTAGTTATAATTTAATTCTCAAACTTGGAAAGAATCTTGAAGATGATTTTAGTTCAATCCCCTTCTATAAAGATGAAATAATTGAGGCTTTGAAGGCTGACCCGAGGTCAGACGTTCTTCAGGCCATGCACCTTGTAAATGAAGATGGGACTCTCAAAGTCAGCATTTCTGGTTCTGGTTCTCTTTTTCAACTTTTTCTTTTATGTACGGCTTATGTTTTACATTGACATGTTTATGAAGAACTAAGCCTGATTATGCCATAGAATATTTTAAACCCATATTGAACCTTTGGAACTAAAATGTAAGCAAACTAACATTTGTTAAGCTAGTTAACTTTTTGTCATTTCCATGATTTTAATGAGCAATCATTTGGCGTTTGTAAAATCTCATAATGCTCACTTATGTAGCACACTTATACATATTTATTGTCATGTAGATACTGCAATAAATATGCATACATGTATATGTTTAAAATACATATTATAAAATATTATACTTCTATATTAGATTTTATCTGACATATGACACCAAAAGTATTAGTACATGCTGGCCTATATGCACAGGCACATATATGATAATTACATAAACCACAATCAATACAATTCATAGCTGCATCAATGTTAAATAGCTTGGTATTTTTGTATAGTGTTCAAGACCATATTTCCAGATCTATCTTAAAAACAAGCACTCTTCTCACTCACTGGATGTTGTTATTTCATGTTTGCTCTAGAAAACGAAAGTTCAAGCACTTTATCATAAGGTCTGACTTTTTCTGACAGCATCTGCTGCTTTCAAACAGCAGAGTAACCAGAATGACAAAGAAGGTGCCTTGCACCACTCTACCCTCACAGAAAGGCTGGGCCACAGCGCCATGCAGCAATAACAATGCGAAAATCTTTATATGAAGTTGTTCACCAGAGACTTGTCAATAGACTGAGCCATATTGGATCTGGCAGTCTCACTACTGGGACAGTATTTGCCTTGAAGTCCTATCTTTTCTCTTTTTCAATGTCAGCCTGAAGGCTCTTAGACAACATATGTTCATTTCATGTCTTAGAGAAATTGCTTCTGGTATTGCGAATGCATTACCACACCGAGCTTTCTTGTAAAACAGATGGTACATATTAAGGTCTCTGTTTCTTGTACAGTTTCACTAACAATGGCACCACATTCTTCACATTGACAAAAGTATCATCAGCATCACGCAGTGCGGCCCTAGACTGTGTCAGGATGCTAAATGAGCACTTCAAACAGAAAGATCAATGATGAAGGTGAGTCAAACCCCTCGGAGAACTACAGATTGAAAGTGGTCATTTCTTCAAACTGTTCCCTTAAAATTTTAGTCAAGAAATACTCTGTTTTGCTCTTCAGAGACCCTCTGTCAAAGGACTTTTCAAGTAAACACAATGACAGACACAGAATAGTCAACTTTCTGAAAAGAAGATTTTGAAGTACACACCCAGCCAGGTTCAGTGTTAAGTGATGACTTTCAATTTAATCAGTGTATGATTCTTAACCAGGCTGCTTAGCACCCCACCCGAGATACTCTAAGAACTAGGTTACCTCAGACTGAAAGACACATTTGGATACACTTTAGTAAGGTTACTGAGTATGATATGAGCCACAATCATTATTTGGAAGACTCTAAAATGATCACTAAACTCTCTCTCTCTCTCTCTCTCTCTCTCTCTCTCTCTCTCTCTCTCTCTCTGTGTGTGTGTGTGTGTGTGTGTGTGTGTGAAATGTGTACTTCATGTACATACAATGCTCAAGAAGGTTAGAAAAGGGCATTGGATCTACTGGAACTGAAATTACAGAAGTTTGCAATCCACCTGATGTGGGTAGTGGGAAAAAACTCAGGTCCTCTGTAAGAGCAAAGCACTCTTAACCATTGAGCCATCTCTCTAATAAATCCTCATTTTTCTTATACCCAGCAAGATATTTTTTTATGATTTTTTTCTGTCCTTGGTTTTAATTATTATTTATTTATTTATTTTTAGTCAAGTATCATTTTTATTTTGGCGGAAAGAATATAATCACACATAAAAACAAAGACAAGCAAGGCTGTGGTGGTGCATGCCTTTAATCCCAGCACTTGGGAGGCAGAGGCAGGTGGATCTCTGTGAGTTTGAGGTCATCTTGGTCTACAGAGCTAGCTAGCTCCAGGACAGTCAAGGCTACACAAAGAAATGCTGTCTCCAAAGAAAAAAAAATCAACTAATATCTAATATTTTTCAAATCTTGACAGTCCTTCTAAATAGTGGGAACATACATCATACACACACAGAGAAAGACAGAGATGGAGATAGAGAGGGGAGAGAGAGAGAGAGAGAGAGAGAGAGAGAGAGAGAGAGAGAGAGAGAGAGAGAGAGAGAGAGAGATTTTTTTCTTGATAAGGTGCTCTGGTCAGACACCTCCAATGTATTGCATGGAAGCTGCAAGAATACAACCCAGTGCATCACAGAAAGAACAGACATAAGAGTGGGAGGGGAAGATGGGGAGAGAAAAGTATGAAGGAGAGGATGGGGGGGAACTTGGGGAAACGGGATGATTGGAGATAAAAGAAGGTTGGAAAGGTGAGCAGGGAAGCACATATCTTAGTTAAGGGAGCCACCTAAGGGTTGGCAAGAGACTTGAACCTGGAATGGCTGCCTAGTGCCAGGGCAATGTCCCCAGTTATTTCCTTGGGCAGCTGAGGATAGGGAACCTGAAATGAACCTATCCTATAGCCATACTGATGAATATCTTGCATATCACCATAGAACCTTCATCTAGCGATGGATGGAGATAGAGACAGAGACCCACACTGGAGCACCGGACTGAGCTCCCAAGGTCATAATGAAGAGCAGAAGGAGGGAGAACATGAACAAGGAAGTCAGGACCACGAGGGGTGCACCCACCCACTGAGACAGTGGGGCCGATCTATTGGGAGCTCACCAAGGCCAGCTGGACTGTGACTGAAAAAGCATGGGATAAAACCGGACTCTCTGAACATGGTGGACAATGAGAGCTGACGAGAGGCCAAGGACAATGGCACAGGGTTTTGATCCTACTTCATGTTCTAGCTTTGTGGGAGCCTAGACAGTTTGAATGTTCAACTTCCTAGACCTGGATGGAGGGGGGAGGACCTTGGTCTTTCCACAGGGCAGGGAACCCTGACTGCTCTTGGGGCTGAAGAGGGAGGAGAAGAGGAGTGGGGGGAGGGGGAGAGGGGCGGGAGGAGGGGGAGGGAAATGGGAGGCGGGGAGGAGGCGGAAATTTTTTTTTTTCAATAAAAAAATAAAAAAAAGAAGTTGACAAACAAAAAAATAAAATAAAACAAAAAGAGTGGGAGGGGATGCATTGGGAGTGGGATGGTGTGAAGGGGCATGAAAAGATAATGGGGGAGAAGTGACTAAAACTAATTATATCCATGTGTGAAATTCCCGAAAAATAATCAGATGGAAAGTTGCAAAAATAAGTACTGGTATCTTTGTTTTTTGTTGTTGTTGTTGTTTTTTGTTTTTTTTTTTTTTTTGTTTCAATTTGAGAGGAAAATTGCGGTTTCTCTCTGGGAACTCTGATGTCTGTAGACTTCTTATGTAATGATGTTGGATTCTTTTTTGCTATGATATTGTAGATGATCTTAAATTCAAACTTCTATAAAGATTCTGCTCTGTGCTTTTCTTATAGTTTTCTTTTCAACTTTATCTATCAGGTTCTCATTTGCTTATAAAATAAGCTTGAGACTAACTCACTTATTCTTTTTGTTGAGAGAACAATACACATACAGCCAAAATGAAAAAAGGTGCTTTTAGTTTAGTTGTTTATTACATGATTCATTAGTAAACTCATTAATTCTGAGTTTTCCTATGATACACCTTTTGCTTGATTCCAACATTTTATTAATTACTGGTTTACTCACTTTCTATTTTTTATCATTCAATCTTCATAGGCTTTATGTATGTTAATATTTACTTAGTTCTGACAAAAAAAAAAACACAGGTAATGGCCAATCCAGTTTCTTACAGTCCTTTGTATTGTGTGATCAACTATAATCACTTGTCTTCATATCTATTCCATTTTTCCTGTTTTTTTTTTTTTTTTTTCTCAATCAAGGTAATCTTTGTTTCATTTTTAGGAAAGTCATTTTGTCTTTTGATTTGGTATTGAGTTTATAGTCTCCGTTGCTACTTATTTCTTCATTCATTTTCATTATTTATCTCTACTGTTTTTTCTAACACTTTGAGTATGCTTAGATTGCATAGTCGAATCTTTTATACACACATTTATTGCTAGAAACTTCACTCTTAGAATTGCTTTTGCTTCATCATAGAAATTTGGTAAGTTGAATCATTATTTTTGTTTGCCTCAAGATTTTTTTCTTTTGTTGTTACTGATTGTTTATGTCATTTGTTTCTGTACTGGGTATTGAAACTTGTGTCTTGTGTATAATAAGAATTTTTTCTTCCAATTAAATAATGTATTCATCTTCTTCTTTCTGTTGATGTTGTATCTATCTATCTATCTATCTATCTATCTATCTATCTATCTATCTATCTATGGTTTTTCGAGACAGGGTTTCCCTGTAGCTTTGGAGCCTGTCCTGGAACTAACTCTTGCAGAACAGGCTGGCCTTGAACTCAGATAGTTCATCTTACCTCTACTTTCCAAGTGCTGGAATTAAAGGTGTGTGCCACCACTGTCTGGCTTCTTTTGATATTTTATTTTACATTCTCAGTAAGTTTGCTCGGGATAGCCTTGATCTCTTGGCGCCCAATCAGTATATAAGTTTGGGATCCTTCTGCCTTAGTCACCGGTAGTCAAAGTTATAGGCCTGCACCTACCAGACCTGATTTCTAAAGATACTTTAAATTTTCATTGTATTTTCTGTGTTGATCAATTCATGATCATAGTGTTGCATTTTCAGGCATTTCTCAATTTTCAAATTTTCCTTTTTTATTGATTTCTGTTTTTACATCAGTTTGGCTAGAAAATAATACTGTTACAATTTTAATCCTCTTCAATTTGTTAAAACTCGTTCTGTTCCCAGTCATGTGAGCTACTCTATTCTGGATAAATAAGGACTAGAGAAAAGTATATGTCCTGCTGTTTTTTTGGTGAAATGATTTGAATATCTGATGTCTGCCCTGTTTCACATACAGGAGAAGTCTGGTGCTGACTATTAATTATGGGCTGGATGACCTATGCTGAAAATCTAGTATTGAAGTCTCTTACTGTTACTCTATTGCCTTCTCTCTTCAAATCTTTTAATATTTGTTTTTATATTTAAGAGATCTAGAATTCAGTGTTCATATAAAAATTATTCTGTTTTCTTGATGAAATATTTGTTTATCGTGTTGTAATACTAATGTATCTCATCCAGTTGTGGCTACCTCAGCTGTCTTTTGAACTGTATTTTCATGTTCCTTAACTTTTAATTTTGATCTATGTGTGTTCTTTGAAATAAAACAAGTCTTGTCAGTAGCATATATTTGAGTCCATTCAGCCTCTCTGTATGTTTTAAATGCAGAATTTACTCCATTTTCTTCCAAGGAAATTGTTAATGGGGAAGAACATAGTACTGCCATTATGCTAATTTTTCTGGCTCTATTATAGACCCTACATTCGTTGCTTTCCCCTCTTTCCATCTTCCCGCATGATTATGTAATTATTTCTAGATGCATTCTTTGATATCTTACTTTTACTACTTCCTGTGTCTACTTTTTTTTTTTACCCTTGGCTATCACAGGGCTTATCAAACATTTTATAGTTATACAAGGATGTTTTAAGTTGAAAACAATTTTGCTTTTATTGTGGACAAAGACAATTTATATTTTCTCCAAGCTTTTTCTCATTTTGATGATGTGATATTTACATTTCTGTGCTGTATATCCTTTTGATAATTGTAGCTCTTCTATTTAAGAATATTATTATATTCTTCATATTATGAATGTGATTACTTACCATTATTAAATATGAGATGATTCTCTATGACAATATACTTATTTCCTAGTAAATTTCATATGTCATATGATTTATACTAAATACTAGATCCTTTTCTTTCTATTTGTTCCATTTAATATCTTTATAAAAATTTTAATATCATTACATCATTTTCCCCTTTCCTTTTCTCTCTCCTAAACCCTTCCTTGTTCTCTTTCAAACTCATGGCCTCTTTTATCACTAATTGCTGTTATGTTTGTTTGAATGTGCGTGTCTGTGTGTCTGGGTGCATGCCTGTGTGTATTTATGTATATGTATATATACACATATATACACATATTATGTATACAAAATATACAAACATATTCCTGAATACAACCTGCTCAGTTTGTTTGATGTTGCTTTCATGTTTTCTAGCCTGACCATTTGGTATTGCCATACCATAAGACCTTAACCTTGCACAAGGAACAACAGACATGCTGAGAGTAGGGGAAAACAGGGTTCCCCAGGAAAACCGAGGCAGTGGGTTAGCATTTCAAGACTGCACAGTGGTAATGAATGCCCTCAGCTTCTGACTGTATTTATCTTGCCTTTATATCTTAAGGGCAGTTTTCTTAGACAAAATATTTCCAGTTAGGCATTAGTGAACTCACTTTCTCATAAGTAGCTGCAGGCTTCCTGTTCCCTACTCTCTAAGGTGTCACCTGAGAAACCTGCTGCTAGTGGCCTTGAACTCCCGTGTGTGTGTGCTAGGTTATGCTCTCTTGTGAGTTTAAAGATTCTCTGACAGTGTGGCTATAACAGTTTGTTGAAGTTTTAATTTGCAAATTTTAGTGCTTTAATTGAAATTGAAATGCAACACTTCTTTCCTCACTGCCTTCCCTCCTGGCACTCTTAGCTACTCTCCCTCAAAGCCCTCCAGTGTCACCCTGCTTTCAACTTGATTGCCTCTTTTCAAAATTTTAATTGCCTTGCAAACACACACACACACACATACACACACAGCACATCAAACCCTACCACATCACATGTATGTCTGTGTGTGCACAAATATGTGTAAACAGTTTGGTTGAGTCTGTTATTGTTGTTTGTTTTATGTCTTATTAAGATTGAAATTGATTGAAGACATTTGACCTTTTGATACCAAAATATTTATACATACATACATGCTTACATATATTTAAATTTGTGAACTTTTTAAAGTTTTGTTATGATTTTCAAGTAATAGTTTAAATATTTGCTCTTTAGATGTTGTTCTATCTTTTTTCAATCTTATAATTGTATTTTTCTGTGAACTCAGAGATTATTATTTGTTCTTAATGATTTGGAGCTGGTTATTACAATCTTGTATTTGATATTTGAATGACAAGATTTTTCAGTTATAGATTTTTTCATTTAAAATTCATTATCTCTGTAAAGTTTCTTGCTTTAATTGATTAATATTTTTGATTAATATTTTCATTAAAATTTTCCCTGTATTTTCTTAATAATCATTAAATATTCTTCAAATAATTTTTAAATTTTACATATTAATTTTTATTTATATTATATACTAAAAGTTTTGTTCTTTTGAGTGTATGATGTCTCCTTGGGTCTGTTTCTTGGTTTGTATTGATGTTTGTACATTTGGTGAAACAGACATACCCTTTGACTTTCACAAGTCCACTGTGCAATAAAATAACCTTTCCAGATGTTGGCACTACAAAAGGATATAATGAATGTGGTACATTAATTCTGATATAAACAAGCCTGCATCTGTTTGTTGTATCAAGGGCAGTGGTGGTGGAGATTGCAAGAACCATCAGTGTCAAGGCTGTGGATATCTACAGTAACACTGGCTGCTGCTTTGGTTCCTTATTTGTTCAGTGGTTTGTGGATAGTGTTGTATGTACTTTTAATGCAGTAATAACATTTGGTTTTATTCTAGTCTTCCAGTTTGGTGTTGAATCTCTTACTTTAAAAAATATTTATATTTTATTTTATGTGTAGAAGAGTTTGCACACATGTGCATTGTATGTGTGCCTAATGCCCACAGAAGCCAGAAAAAGCTAGCATGTTCTTGGAACTTTAGTTTATAGATGATTACAAGCCAGCATGTGAGTGTTAGAAACAGAACCCAGGTCCTCTGTCTGAGTAACAGTTACTCTTAATCCCTGAAAAATTTCACCATCCCTCAAAATTCTAATTCTAAAATATAAACATTTTGTTATAATTATATAAGTGATAGGAACAGTATTATTAAAATCTGAAATTTGATTACTCTTGTACTATATTTGGAAGTCTGGCTGTAAAATAAATGGAGCTGAAATTCATGGCAATCTCTTTTATCTTTATTTTACAAGAAAGAGAAGGCAGAAGAGGAGGAGGAAGAATAAGAAGAAGAGAAAGAAGAGAAGGAGGAAGAGGAAAACAATGATGTGATCTTATTGGAGGATCTGCAGTTTCTGACTTGTTGACTATAGGAAGTTTTAGGGTTTATCTATAAACAGTGTCTCAACATTTCCCACTCCCCAAGTAGTCTCTTAATCATAAGAAAACAGAACTATATGAGATAATACCTTACTTAAAAAAATCTTAAATCCTTAATAATCGAAGAGAATAAATACATATGAAAGTCTGCATAATTGAATAATAAAGTATGTGCTAAGATTATGTAAAAGAAATTTCAATAAGGAAGTATTGATTTTCAAACACGTGTATTCTCGTGAAGAGTTTGGGGGAGAAATGGGAATTCATTGGTCAGTATTCCATCAGTTGTCTATTTTGTGTGAGTGTTTTATGTGGAGGCATGTTAAATAGGCTACTATTGAAAAGAATGTCAGAATGCCTGCATATGGTTGTTGGATGCATAAATAGCAGAGAAAGGAAATTTTAATAGAGATTACAGGTTAATCCTGATATTAGAAAATTACTTTTCCTTTTCTATGAAATGAATTTATACCCATAAACTTCCACCAAGTTCTTCTAGACACATCATTATAAGTGAATGCCCAATCTGTGAATAGGGAGTACACTAAGCATTACTTTTATCAGTGCAACCATGAGAACACTCATCTCTATTTATAAGTAGAGACACAAATGTGGGAAAAATAACCAATAGTTTATCGTAGAGATCAGTAAACCTGTCATGCCTGGTACTCTAATTCTGGACAATATAAAACTATGAAACTTTGATTGTAGAGCTCAGAGGCCCTTGAGGGGGTGAGTCTGCTATTGTTGTCCTGTGATGTTAGGGTTTCTGTCCTTCCTGCTTTCTGTCCTCCCACCAGGTCCCACAGCCATTTAGCCTCAAAGAAATCACACAGAGGTCTATATTAATGATAAACTGATTGGCTCATTAGCTCAGGCTTCTTATTAACTCTTTTAACTTATATTAACCCATTTTTCTTATCAATGTTAGCAACATGACTCAGTAACTTTTTCAGTGAGGCAATCACATCTTCCTTCTTCGGTGGTTGGGATAGGACTGGGGAGGAATGAGATTCCTCCTTCCCAGAATTATCCTGTTCTCTTTGACCTGCCTCTACTTACTATCTGGTTGTCCTGCCTATACTTCCTGCCTGGCTACTGGCCAATCAGCGTTAATTTAAAACATAATTGACATAATATAGGCAATTGTCCCACAGCAGTCCTGCTATATGGACATAGCATCAAATTGCCATGTAACCTTGTATCTTTATACTCTTAGCTTAGTTTGGTCATCAACCTTGCTAGAGAAATTTATTTGTTTAATGAATACTGATTATAGCATAAACTTACTGGTGGTCAAAGTGCAGGGAATACATGTTTATGGAGTAATCAGTCACGAATGGTATAAGTATATCACACCCATCTCTCCAAGGCCCATGAGCCATTGTCAAAGAAGGGATGTACAGATTGTGAGAGCCATAGGTTAGGGGCTGTCACACTGAACACTGTCTTCTAGACATGACAAGATTGTTACACTCATGAATTCACAGGAACTGTGGTTGCCTGCATAAGACCAGACAGTCCACATTCTAGCAAGAAGCAGGAAGAGTCTCATGATCACCACTCCTGACTATGGAGCTAACCATAGTTGATGGGGGAAAGGAGTTGATGGAGTCAATTTTCTTTAAGGGTGTGTGACCCCTGGTAGGTTGACCTCACTCCAGTGGATGACCTCATACCTCTGAATATATGGGCATTATAAATTGGAGTCAGTGTTTCTATTTTTCACAAGAGTCATGAAGTTGGGAGGGATGGGGAAATGGATCGTGGACCTGGGAGGAGCTATGGTAAGTAGGAAAGGGAGATAATATCACCAAAATACATTGTGTTCTTGTAGAGATCTTACAGCAAGTAACTAAAATGTTATACTAGAAAAGAATGTCTACGTGCTTATGTTAGATCAGCCAATACTTCATAGCCACAGAGTTTACACAGCTGATTTTGTTTGCTGTAATTATATTGAGATTTGAATTGTCCAATACTGTAAGAAACTTTGCAGTGATCTCACTAAATATTTTAATCGATATTTAGTGTCAGTGTTAATGTATATTTGGTCATATATATATTTGAACACAGACTTGAAGGACAATGGATTTAGAATAAAAGTAATATTTTTAGTATCAGACTATACTTATTAGGATTTCAACTTCAGACAGGTCATTAGAAAACTTAGATCCTTGTGTATAAATTTAGGCTAACAGTATGAATAAAAAGATACATGTGAATAATGAGACTCAATGTGAGATGCATAAAATAGTGTAGAGTACGATTGCATTAAACTAGTGCATTAATAACATGTTTAGTAAATAAAAGAATACAATAGTTTAAAATTGGTCATGTGGAGCAAGTCTGTTTTTCTATATATAACATAAATAGAATACATTGCACATTAAATTGTATATATGTTAGTATATACAATTTTAGGAATTCCTTCTAACTTTTTTATAGTTCACTCTGGCAATGAATTATTCTACATTCTTTGAGAATGTATTTATTTCACCTTCAGTCTGTCCTGATCTTTTTTATAATAGTTAGCTTTTCCTTCTTGTATTTGATGATTATTTCTACTGTCAGACTCCTCAGAGGTCCTAACTCAGCCAAACCTCAAGCTACTGTTTCCCGTGAAGAAGGCATCCGTTTGTTTTCATTTATTTTAGCTTTTTTTAATGGTCCTTCCATGTGACCCTGGTGTGCCTTTCATGGGCTTTAGCATTTTACCTGTGACTCTGTAATGATTCTCAGGTATCTATGTTAACTCGGTCTCTCTTTACTAAGTGTGAAAACCTTCAACCTTCCTTTAGAGTTTTTAAGTTTACTCTTTGTTTCCTTCGTGAAACTGATTTTTTGGACACTGAGCATTCAGTTTCTGCCTTTGTCTCCTTCCTGTTCTGTGTTTTCTAAAGAAGCATTTCCTGGTTCTTTGCATTTTGCATTTGCTATCCTTAGTCAAAGCTATTTTCTCTCTTAATTTTAGATATAAAAGCTTTATTTCTCTATTGAGGTGTCTTATTTTCCATGTCTGATCAATATGTTTTCCTTTAAGGTCTTAATAGAAAATTTAATAAACCACCTTAAAATACTCCTTCAAATTCTACTTCCCAATCACTTGAGAGTTGAATTTTCTACTGCTTTTTATTTCTCTTGGTGATTTTCTAGTAATTTTGGACACTATACAACATCTGATACTATTTTTTTACACACTTGATTCTGCTATAGTCCTCTAAATGGTATGCTGTTTTATTTCTCTTTAAAAAATGGCTAATTAACTTGATTTAACCAAATTAAAAATTATATCTACTTAACAATAGCCTAAA
The DNA here is from genome assembly GCF_950005125.1 of Chionomys nivalis. Lineage (NCBI taxonomy): Eukaryota > Metazoa > Chordata > Mammalia > Rodentia > Cricetidae > Chionomys > Chionomys nivalis. The sequence goes on along the minus strand of NC_080086.1, from coordinate 186,393,578 downwards.
TGAAAATTTAAATTTTCTGTATCTGATTGCACTAATCAGGCAGTTGTGTGATTTGTGGCCTACCTAGACTTATAAGCTTTATTAAAATTCATACTATTGAGCTTGTACATTGTGGCCTTCTGATTTACTGTAATTTCTTCTTAAATTTCTAAAAACATTTTCCACAAATCTATCCTCTTTTTTTGTAAAGGCAAGATGTTCTAAGAGCCTGACTGCACTAGAGTTACAGGATATTATTTATAATTTGTTAGTATAAACTTGGGAGTTTCTAATCTCTTTCATAATTCACCTACTTTAAGTAATTGTTCAGTGCTATTCAGTCAGTGTTTTGTGTGTATGTGTGTGTGTGTGTGTGTGTGTGTGTTTACAACAACTTTCCACGGGCAAAGTGGGGAATTTGGGTCATTTAAAGCCTTATTGCAATGGCAGTTACAGTAGAGTCCTATGGTACACTTGGAAACTATCCAGATTCTCCTATAGAAATCTACTAGACTGAACAACTGACCAGTAAAGTTAAAACCAACCCCAAACAGATAGAACTTATAAAAGTAGTCTGAGCTAAAGCATCTCCAAGAACAGAGGAGGAAAATCATTTACAGGAAAAACACAGAACTAGCAGCTCTATGACAGGAAGAAATGCAACAAAATCTTTGTCTAAGTCTTAAAAGACTGGATTTAATGTTCAATGAGAATGTGAGTTTCATAACATGACAGGAGACTTGAAGCAAGCTTCAATGTGTCAATTCTCAAAACAAAAATAAAAACCTGTGCTCCTGTGCTAAGCAAAGCCATCTACTGAAGATAGTCTTCTGTGACTGAAAAAGAAATTTATGCTTGGCAGTGGTGGTACAGGCCTTTAATTCCCAGCACATGGGAGGCAGAGGCAGGCAGATCTGTGTGAGTTCGAGGCCAGCCTGGTCTACAAGCACTAGTTCCAGAACAGGCTCCAAAGCTACAGAGAAACCCTGTCTCAGAAAAAAAAAAAAAAGAAATTAAAAGTACAGAAGAAAGAAATGCAAAGGTCATAGATGAAGCAAGTAAAAGGGAGAGAAAGTGGAAGCAGTATAGCTCAGAAAGTACTTCCTTCTCTAACAAGAACAGCCAGAGCAGAATCACTGTGGACCTGAACACAAAAAAGCTATTCAGACCTCTCTCTTCCAAATGCTTAAATAATTTTATGTAAAAGTGAGCAACATGAAGGGAATCTCATATAACAAATGAGATACTAAGAAGCATAATATCTTCATGTATAATAAAGCAAGCTACAAAACTATGCCATCAACATGGCTGAAGCTTATGAGCAAATATTTTTAAATAAGCTAAATAAAGATAAATCAATAAAGTGTGCTGTGGAATATTGTAGGCCGAGGCGATCCATTTGTTCCCTCTGTTGGCGGAGGTTGCTTGTCCATTTTCCGGCTACCCAGACTCCCAAAATAATCACACAGAAATCTATATTAATTGCAATATTGTTTAGCCAATAGCTTAAATGTATTTCTGGCTAATTCTTATATCTTAAATTAGCCCATTTCTATTAATCTGTGTATTTCCACGTGACTGTAGTTTTTTGACAAGGTTCCAATGCATCTGTTTCCTGTGGGTGGCTACATGGCTTCTCTTTGATTTCACCTACTCTCTCTCTCTCTCTCTCTCTCTCTCTCTCTATATATATATATATATATATATATATATATATATATATATATATATATCTTTCAGACTGGCTTTACAGTTTCTTTATTAACCAATGGCAATAAAACATATTCACAGCATACATACATCACCTCCCATGTCACCTCCCCTTTTCTGTCTAGATGAAAAGGAAGGTTTGTGTGATCAACTACATACACATAAAACCTAAGAAAGTTTGGAAATGCCCACTTAAGGTTAGGAGGAAAGTAGCTAAAACCATGCCAGAGGCTCAGTGCCCATTGCCTGGGCATGTGGCAGTATTGGTTCTGCTAGGCAAGCACAAGCAGCAGAGCGTCCCAGATTCCCACTGCCATGCACAGAGATATTCCCAGGCCACACAGTGTGCTGCATGGCAGATTTAGTTTTTACTCAGATGAAAAGGGTTTATATGCTGCATGGTGCTTCCCAGGGTTGAGGTGGTGAGGATGGTTCCTACCCTGCAGTCTCAGGCAATGAACATGCCTCTAACATGTTGGACATGTCATGGCCAAAAGGCAAAGTTGCTTTAGTCCTAACCATGCTGCTTAGCATTTTAAGAAGCAGTACTGGTCAGAAAAGGATTACAGATACACAATAAAGACAAATTCAGATTAAAAAGACCTCTAAATGAGTCATACTTTGTTTTTAAAAATGTATGTAGGCTTGGGAGAGAGAATAAAGAGAGTATAGAGAGTTACACAAAGAAGTAAATGACTTTTTTAAAAAAAATTAAAACAAAGTCTTTAAAGAGAGAGAGTAAACTTGTCGAAAAAGTAATCTAATAAGAAAAATAAGCCATGTAAAGATGAAATATACACAGAGAGTTTGCAATATGAATACTATTGTGTTTTTGACTGTGAAGGAGCTAAGTACAGGGAGATATTTCCTTCTATGGCCTGCTAAGCTAAACCAACATACACATTTTAAAGATAAATTGACTTCAAAATTTTGGTCAATGGATTTTCTGCTTTGGAAAAGAGATTCTTATTTTGTTCCACAGAGGATGAGAACCTGTGCATTCTTTCCAGACTAATGTGGTTTGATGGACCAAAACTGCCCGAAAGGTCACCATGAACATGCCCCAAAATTACTTCACCCAATAGAAAGCAGAAAGCAATTTGGTGAAAACTATGCCCAAATTTCCAAATACTGTTTATAGATTTTTTTTTTATATTTAAAGGGGTATATGCTATAGAGATTTGCATTGGTGTGGATCTTGGTTTATTGATACAAATCTAAGATCAATTTTAATATATATATATATATATATATATATATATATATATATATATATTTCTACTCTTGATTAAAGTATTGTGTTTGTACAGGTCATTTAAAATTATGTAATGTACAATTAAGAAGTGTAGGTTAACAGATAGTCTTCTATAATAGTCAAGCTTGTAGTCGTGATAGTTAGGTTTGTTAGATGTACAGAGACATAGTTCAGATGGATAATTATTCTTCAAACCTCTCAAACACTAACAGAATATGGCATCTAAAATGTTTTAAGAACTTCGACTTTTCATGATAGTGAGACACATCTGCTCCTGGCAGCATTAATCTACTTCAAGAGGATCGAAGAGCCTTGTGGAGTTTGTTAGCCATCTGGGCAAGAGACTGCTCTTGCCTGAACTACTTGACTTGACTTGCAAAACCCACAGAAAAATGACTGCTAAAGGTGCCAAAAGAAGGTGAGACAGTCCTACAGGGTTCCTGCTTCATGAAAGAGTCTGCCAGACATTCTGCAAGACAGGACACAGAAGAAAGTGACTGACAAGCTGCCAATATAGATGGAATTGTCTTTGAAACTTCCTGCTTCATAGAAAAGTCTGCCAGATACAATGGACCTGGAGGCTGAAGGTAGGTGTCCCAATATTGCAGAGAAACTGACCGTCCAGGCAGTGAGATGTCTCTGTCAATTCTAGAGTTTTGGAAGTTGTTTACAATATATTTCCTGTTAACTTGGGTAATATTATATCCTGAAGTCTTTGATGCAGTTAAAGAATAATATAATTATAATAGTTATAATTATAGTTTTCCTTAGTTATGATAAAAGATAAAGTAGTTATAAATATCATAACTGTAATTCTTGCTTATACATGTTTTGTTATGTGCATTTTTGCTATGTTAAAGATAAAACCTTCCCTTTTATTTAAACAGGAAAGTGGAAATGGTATGGGAAGTCCTTCTGTCTATGTGTTGCTTTCATTGGTTAATGAATAAAGCTGTTTCAGCCAGCGGCTTAGCAGAATAAGGTAAGGTGGTAGTTCCAAGCAGATAGAAAAAGACAGACTAGGCAGAGTGGGTGAGAAGCCACGTAGCTGCCTGTAGGAGACAGACACCTCTGCTGGAGCCAGCAGAAACTTTGCCAGTAGGCCACAACCTCATGATGATGCACACATTAATGGAGAGTAATTTAGGATATAACACCTTGCTAGAAATAAGCTTAAGCAATTGGCCAAACAGCATTGCAAGTAATATAGTTTCTGTGTGATTATTTTGAGTCATGGTGGTTGGGAAACACTGTGTGAATATATGTCATTGTGTTTGGTTTAATAAAGAATCTGACTGGCCAATAGCTGAACAGAAAATGGTTAGACAACACAAACAGACACAGTGAATGCTGAGAGGAAGAAGGACAGAGTCTAGAATCACCAGCCTGAGAAAGAGGGAGCAGGAGATAAACATGCCATGTTAATAAAGGTGCCACCACATGACAGAGTGTAAATCAGGAATATAGGTTAACTTAAAAAGTAAGAGCTGGTTAGGAAAGAGCCTGAGATACTAGCTGAGCACTTGCAATTATTATAAGCTTCAGTGGGTTTCTTTGAGAGTGACTGTGGGACAGGAAAACTCTACTTACAAAAGTAAGATTTTAAGTCACATAGAAAGTTAAAGAACTCTGTAAATACCTGAAATAAATTTAAGAAAAGGAACTGCAATTTTAAAAAAATCAGAGAAAAAATAGGTTGTACTTTGGCAGTGGTGGCATGAGGCAACAAGTGAATCTCGATGTGGGAGAAAAAGAAGGAACTACTGAGCTGAACAAAACCCACACAAGTAACTGTTTCAGGACATTGAAACTGAGCAGTCTGATAGAGCATAGAGAGATATGGTTCATAAGATTAACAGTATTCTTTATTTTTCTTGCTTGTAGAAGCTCATAGCAAGAAACAAACAACAAATCTAGGAGAAATTGATATATAATGAATTATTATACATAACATTAAATTTCTGAACAGAACAATTTTATGTGTATTTAAGACTTTTTATTTATTTATTTTTAATTATTTTTTTTAGATTATAATATAATTGTATCCTTTCCCCCACTCAAAATCCACCCATATGGCCCTCCTAGCTTTCTATCAAATTCATGACTTCATTTCTCACTAATTGCCACTACATGAGTATATGGCATGTAAGTATATGTGTACCTATATGTCAATTCCCATATCTCTTAATACAGAAATATGACTTGCCCAGTCTGCATAATGATACCTATATGTATATTTTCAGAGCATTTTGTACTGAATAACCAATTGATGTGCTCTTCCCCAATAAAGACTATTTCTCCCATTCTCAACTTTTCTTAATTGTCATTATTGCTTCTTAGCCAGTCAAAATGCCAGATTATGAAGCCCAGTCCAAGGGATATATCTAAGTGCTTGAGATTATTGAAGAAGAGGGGCCAGAAAGACTGTAAGAGTCAGAGGTCAGGACATCAGCTATAAGACTTTGTCTCCTTCAAATGTCAGAGACAACTCTGATAAGGTCTTGTCAATGTGGCTGCCTACACAAGAACTAAACAAGGGCCACAGCCATTAAAAATACTAAAGTGGATCTGGGAAGTGCATGAGGATGAGGCTTCAACCCTACACAAAGAACTGGAGAGCTATTACTAACGTTTGAAGAGTAATACAAGAATCAGGAAGAAACAACAGTTCTGCTCCTGTTCCAACATCCTGGCAAATCCCTTCTTTCACTGTGACTAGCATTTAGTCCCATACCAATAACATTTGAAGAACACTATTTATTCAAACAAGTGAATGTTTATGTTTTAAATTTCCACCATCTCTGGGGCTAACTAAAGGATTCCAGATAATTTACTTTGATGTGTTTAAAATGCAAACCGCCACGCACATTAATGTTGCTAATGAAATGTGGGAATCATCTGTTTATGTATCTAAAACTCCACAGATCCTAAATCTCCTATTTAAAACTACCTCCTATCCACATGGAGGTTATGTCTCCAGACACGAATCAATTACTCTGCAACTCCCACGATTACACAAAACCTTGTTTACCTGAATGTTTGGCTGTCCCAGAACGATTCTGATAAATAGCCTTTGGAGTCCGAGCTGTGTGCCAGTCTGCGTTCTTTGTCAGTACAATCTGCAGCACACCTGTCTCTCTGTTGCTACATGGCTGTGAGCTGCCGTCAGTGTTCACTGTGAATCATTGTCTTGTCAAAGATCTGATTATGCAGCTCTTGTTTCATTTGTGAGTCCTTTCATTCACGCCTATGGGTAAAGTTTTATGTGGAATTAAATGCCATATGGTTGAAACTAAGATGACAATGGAGCATTTAGAGAATAATAAAAAAATCAATTTGATCAACTATTTGATAACATGATTTGTTTTTATTCTTCTCTCAGCCATAAAAGAGAGATGTTTATTTGTGGTGATGACGCTGTTGTCTTAACTACTAGGAGACAGTTTGATTGGTTACAAAGTCAGCTAAGTGTATTACCACTAGAGAAACTTTGGACAAGCTCACCTCGTCAAAAAATACACAGGGATTTTAATTAGTGGAAGAACAAGATCTGAGTAACTCATACGCACAGTCTTACTTCAAAGAGATACCACAGTCAATACGATGCTCGAAGGATATTGCTCTTTCATTATTTACAGCACTGGAGATTTAAAACAAGGGAATTGTAATGGTCTGGGGAGATTTAACCAGGTCCTTCTTCAGGAGCTAGAAACAGATTATAACCCTGTGCAATCTTTCCTGCAAGTGTTATTTTTTAGTAGACCTCTTGTATATTTCTTTAATAAAGGAAGTTTTTCCTCTTTACTCATGAAAGACAATAAAGCAGATTTTTCTAAGAATGATAAAATAGACATCTGATTCCTAAGTCTTGGGTTCTTTTTTTTTCAATATAAATGCATTTAGATGTGTTAAAAATGTAGTTTGTGATATGACAGCACTTTAAATAAAAAAATATAGATTTAATGAAAAAGATTATGAGTGATTTATGTATTCACCAATTCAGGAAAGAAAATAAAAGTTTTATAAATTTCTACACCAGATCTCCCGTATATATTAAATATGTATTATGGGCATATATAATATATTACTGATTGCATTAATGAATTTGTTTGTGGGATTAAAGGAACCAGAACTAACAAGTCCATAGTTAGTAGTACAGCAAGCTTTCAGGAAGAGCAGAGTAGAAACTGTTAGCTAAGAGCTGATAGAGAGTGTGTTAGGAATACATTCTTCAGTACTGAAGTTAAGGTCTTTCAAGGGAACAGCTCTATTAAATTATGCAAGATAATTTTTACATAAACCATCTGATTATAGTTGGTGATTAAATGTACAGAATGTCTGCAGGACCACCTAACTCACCATCAGACTGAATATCTCTTGCTTGGTCTAGCCAAGTTGACATATACAAATGACCATCACCATTAGTTATATGCAAAAGGAAAGAAAAAAAAGAAAAAAGACAAAGCAGTTTTCTTCTTTCTTATACTTTGGTAAATGCTAGAGTACACTTATTTTTTGTTTTCTGTTTATGTTTGTATGGTGTGTGAGTGTGTAAGTGTGCATGTATGTGCATATATGAGTGTAGACGAGAAGTCAACTTTAGGCATCATTCCTCGGGAGCCCTCTACCTTGTTCTTTGAGACAGCATGTCTAATGCAAATGAGGGGGTGTCATTAATTAGACTAGGTGGGCTAGCCAGCATGCCACAGGGATTTGCCTCTCTGCATTCCCATGTTATCACGCTTGGCTTTTTGTGTGGATGCTAGAGACAAACTCTCATTCTCATGTGGCAAAGCAGCACTTTGCTGACTGGACCAACCCCATTCCTGATAACAGAAGAAATTCACAAATTTGAATCCTTTAATTAAAACACAAGGAAATATGTTGTAAAAATTTCCGTTTGCCTGTACATAGCATGGAATCAGCTGAGGTTTGAGAAAAATGTACTAACAAGGAATTGAGATTGCCCGGCCCTCCTCCCCCATATGCCATTAACTCGCTGTTGGATCTTGAGCATCCACTTAACCTCTCTGACCCTCAATTTATCTGTTAAAACAAAGACAGTTTAACAAGCAAGATTCTCCAATAGCCATCACAAATTCGTTCAGTGACCAGGTGGAAAATATAAACAAGTGATGTGGACTGAGAATATGTAAATAGAGAGTTGCAAAGTCAGTTTTCCAAACAAATCACACTGGAGAATAAAGTCCGTGGTTTTCCATTTCTGAGTGAAATACTCTCTAATATTTTCCATAAGATATTTATAAAATATGTCTTTATTTCTTACCCACAACAAATGTATTTCTTTCAATATATTAGTAAGGTGGACAGGGGATGTTTGTGTGATTTCTTTTCCGGTAAAGAACTATATATTATGTAATTGAAAAATGAAACTCAGTGAAAGAAAAACACAGGATGGTTTGAGAAATCTATGAAACTAAATTTTGCAAAGAATTTAAACCTGGTTGCCTGTGATTTTCGATAAACGGTGTACACCATCATAAGCATGTGTATTCACAACCTAGCGTCTTGAAAGTGATACACCAACAAAGAAAGCGTAGTAGTCTTTTCTTGATGCACAGTTAAAGTGGAATGGCCATTCCTGTGAGAAGGAGGCTCCTGTGGAGCAGTCTGCTGACTTGCCTGTGTGAGGAAAAGCCACTTAGAAACAAGAGACTCCTCACTTATCGGCCATGGATTGTTGGGAGTTCTCGAGCAGCAGTGAGCAGCTGCGCACCTCACCTATGATCTCTACTGGAGTTAAATGTTGTGGTCTCTTCTCATACAATTCTTTTCCCCAACCCAATTTGCATAATTTGGTATAATTTGAAATGATTGACACAAGTTGCTAATTGTTAGGGTAGTAGCTAGACCCTTACAGTGGCTAAGTCTCAAAGGCAAAGGTTAGAATCCAGTATCTGGTGGTGTGGTTCAAATTGATATTACTTTAATAATCTGTAAACTATGCAAGAAAATGTAATAATCCTACATTACAAAGATGGTCCTTCCACTGAACAGTTTATTCAAATGTATAATCTAAATAATTGAGTACCTCTGCATAAAACAGAACATCCCTTCAAAGACAAACACCATTTAATGGATAGTTAAATCCAAATAGATGGATAAAAGACACCAGAATGTAATTGGTTTGCTTTTGATTATTTTATTGATATCAATTTCCTTACAGAGTAAGCCTGGACAAGGTAGGATTTCTTGTCACAGAGTCTTCAACTTGACAGGGAGCAGTGGAGTGATTCAACAGTGTTCTTTCAGCTGCCGTACACGTCTCTGCTAGGCTGCCTGCCACAAATCCTGGGTAAAATTTAATCTGTCTTTGGGTCATTTAATATTCAACTTTTGTTGAAGGATGCTGGGGTATCATACCAGACATCAACCTCTTTCCATTCTTTGAATTGACTGGAGAACATGAACTAAAACAAAAGAAGAAAACTGAGAACCCAGGCCTTATTGTCTTATTGACTCCTTGTGTTTTCTGTGTAATCCTCAATGTTTCCTGCAAGTGTCCTGTACAACCTTAAATTTCATGGGATCTGGATTGAATGAGGGGAAGATGGTCCCAGTCTCAGAGTGAAGGATAGCACTGTGTCCATTTTGCAGAAATAATAGTTAAGGGCATGGACAAGTTCACCACTACACAGGTAAGAAAGGGTGAAGCTAAAACAGATCTGTGTTGTCTTCACTGAGAATTGTGCTCTTTCCAAAGCAGGCACATAAATACAATAAAATACATATTTATCAGTTTTTTATGATGGAAAGACTCAAAGTCCCCCTTTCTAGTTTATTCATATATTCTACATGTAACAGTTTTTCATTGTCCCCTACAATGTAAGTTTACCCTGGAAATTTTGGTTGTAAATTAGTACTCATTGAGTGATTAGCTTTTCCACACTTTCCTTTCCCAAAGGCTATTAAAAGCTATTTGAATAACTTTGCATGCAATATGCAAAGATTTTATTCATATTTATTATTACTTTATTTTCATTTTTTCTTTACTTGACCTAAAATGTTCTCGTTTTAAATAGCCTTTTAGTTATTGAGACTCTGCTCTGCCATTATCTATAAAACTTATTATAGTTTATCTCCTTTTTTATACTTTTTGAACTCAGTCTCAAAAACTGGGATTTAAAACTTAGTGAAAGTTTTAAGAATATTATTGTGGCTGGGCAGTGGTGGCGCATGCCTTTAATCCCAGCACTCGGGAGGCAGAGGCAGGCGGATCTCTGTGAGTTCGAGGCCAGCCTGGTCTACAAAGGGAGTTCCAGGACAGGCTCCAAAGCTACAGAGAAACCCTGTCTCAAAAAACCAAAAAAAAAAAAAAAAAAAAAAAAAAAAAAAAAGAAGAAGAATATTATTGTGTCTAATCAGTATTGCTACATCTAAACTTAATAACAGAAGTATAATAGAGATCAGTGTGGTGGTACACATGCCTTTAATCTCAGCACTTAAGAGAAAGAGTCAAAAAGATTTCTATGAGTTCAAAGTCAGGTTGGTATCTACAGTGAGTTTCAGACCATTCTGGGGCACAGAGTAAGATCCTCTCACATAATAAATGAAATAAAATAAAATATACTAGCATAAACCATGCTTAAAATTAGTGTTCAAGTATTCTAAAAGTCTTATTTTTCTCTTCCTTTCAATGTTAATGCTCCTGTAAACATGTGTCAAATATAACCATTTTGTAATAATAAATGCTATTTCATGGAAAACACCATGATGGGGACATTTTAACTTATGATAGAAGATTATTTTGTATTTAAATGGATACTCTTTAAATTGAACTGTATATCTTTTTCTTTTAAAATAAGTATGTCATGATTAATGTTTGTATAACATTTATATTTTCTAATGCAAAACAGCACAAATTCACTGAATAAAATTTGAAACAAATAAAAGTATACAAAGAGATTAAATTTGTTTTGAGATATTAACTTAGTTACGCACCACCACCTCTATGTGTGTGTGTGTGTGTGTGCGCGCGCGCACGCGTGCACGCACGTGTGATGGTGATGGTGGTGGTGGTGGTATTTTAAGGCAGGATCTAACTAAGTTCCCCAAGCAATTTTAGCTCATTCTGTAGCCCAGTCAAGCCTTGAACATATGGCCTTCCTACTTCGAACTCCCTAGTAACTGGTATGTATATCTACATAGCCAGATCAGACATTTAGATTTGATTATTATTTCCATATATAATTGTATTGTTAAGAAGATTTTCTTTAAGTGTTGAGTTCATATTCAGATTTGAACAGATAGTTTTTAAAAATTGTATTCATATTGTCAAACTCTCTTGCAAACTTTTTTTTTTTTTGTCAGGAAGACAAAAGTTCCCCAAACTCTTGCCCATGTAGTGTTGACAAGCTTGTCTATTGTACTGAATCATTTTCTGGTTAGGTTGCTCAAGGGCCTAGTCTGGGGGGCTGGATGATAACTTAGTCGATGAAGTGCTTGCCATAGAAGCATGAGGGTTTGAGTTTGGTCCTCAGAAGTGTATGGTAGAATACACTCACAATTGAAGCACTAGAGAGAAAGAAACAAGCAGATTCCTGGGGCTCACTGGCCAGCAAACCTTAGGTTGAGCACTACCTACACACACACACACACACACACACAGAGAGAGAGAGAGAGAGAGAGAGAGAGAGAGAGAGAGAGAGAGAGAGAGATGAGTTAAACATCCCTTGCAAGATTTACTTGTATATTTAATAGCCATGTAATTCTAAAGATTCTTTGTATGTCTTTTTTGACATACAAAGAATGAAAGATTTTACAAAACCACCTTTGTTGTCTTTCTCTATCTGTAACACTGTGTCTACTGGAGAAAACGGGATTTCCTAAAATTCTTCCCTATGTTACTGTTGAATGTTCTAGAGTCTATGCATATCAATGACAAATACTGCTACATGTTCTTTTGTGCGTGAATCTACAAGAACTTTCAAGGATGTGGCAATGTGTGACATGAAATAATTCATAATTTCCAGTCTTTGTAATGACCAAAGCTATGTTAGTCACATTAAACTTTTCTTGGTCCGCTGATATACATTTTTAAGACAGTAACTTTTATTTTGTTGAGGTTCAGCTCTAGCAGGATCAAATCATTTCTCTCCTAGCTTGTTTCTAAAGTTGCTTATGAGCAATTTGCAAAGCTTTTGTGGTGAAAATGTTGAAAGGGCTTTATTACCATTAATCTGTTTTGAGGGTGTGTATAATTCATCTCACTAGCCATCAGAATTCCCAGAAGGTAAATTACTCTAGAGATCTCTGTGCCCCCACACTGTATCAAATTGACCTGGGCCTTGTTTGCCATTTTTGTGTACTACATTGCTTATTTAACAAGAAACAGAATGATTGTAATTCTGAGAAGGTCCTTTGATAGTAGTTTTGACACTCTGCCTGAATAATGACCCTCATTATGGTGCTGGTGACGGGCTCTGAAAGAGCTGATTTATGAATATATCACAGGTTCAGCTTTAGAGCTCCCTACTCACTTACTTCTGATATAGACACAGATATGGACAGAGCCCTTTGAAATATAGAAAGACTGAGATAATTGCACGATTATGACTATTCAAATCATCTTTTTTCCCAGACTTAACAACGCTCTTCCATTTAATTTTGACTGTCTCCAAAGTTATTAGAAACCTTTGACAACATGTTTATTAGAAGAATGTGTCTCAGGGTAACTGCACCAGGATGTAGGTGGAATTGGTTTCTATTTCTCTGTTCCAAAGCCTTGGCTAAATTTCTATTGCAAATACTCATTAATGGCTGATGTAATAATAGAGTGTTAGAAGCAAGATTAGCTAAGAGCAAAAAGTCTGTGTCCTTGATAAAACAAATTACAAGACACTCTGTAAACACTTTTTTTGTGCAGAATGTTGTTGATTTATTGTTTCCTCTATAGTGATTATTTAAATAAATGTAGCTAATTTAGTTCATTTGCCAAACTGTATAATTTCGTTCTTTGTGGAGGGGTTATATGTAAAAGCCTCAAGGAATCACATCCCCATTAATCTTTTCACAAGTGCAATAAATAAGTAAAGAGACATGGTTTAATTTTGCCAGTTAGAAGATATTTAAATAGCAGTGATGATAAACTGATTTTCTGCTGTTTGGAAAAAGTCATCTGAATGCACTTTTGCTTGTTAATAGCTTTAATGAACCACAATAACAACAAATCCAGCACAGTTGTTTTATGCAGAATGCGACAAATAAGGAAATTTAGTCTTCTGTCTTTATCTTCTTTCAGGAAACATTGCCTTCCTCGTGTTTATCTACCTAGCTGTCTCTGTCTGTCTAACACTTGCACCTGTAAAATAGTATCAGGAATTATTTTAGACAAAAAATCACCACCCAACCCGAGAGAGTATTGTTTGATATTCATAAAAAGGGAACAAGAAAGACAGAGAGAGAAGGAGGGAGGGAGAGAGGGAGAGAGAGAGAGAGAGAGAGAGAGAGAGAGAGAGAGAGAGAGAGAGAGAGAGATTTTCTTACATTAAACCCTTTCCTGGCCATGAATAAGGAGGCAGGTCTCCTTGCAATTATTAGAAGAAAGCTTAGAGTTGTCTTATTCTCAGTCTTTTCCTTCTGAGACTACCATCAGCAGATGACTCTTGAGATTAAAAATACATAGTTACTAAGGGCAGTGGTTGGAAGTTAATTTTAAATGAAGTCTGTTAATGACCTGAAGTAAGTTTAATAGGGATCCTCCATTTCATAGCAAAAGCAGTCGGTTAAAACATAATAAGCTTATTCTGAAACCTTTAAACAAAGTGATCACATTTAGTTCCTTTCAGGAGGCTGATTTTTTTTTTTTAAAAAAAAAAAAACTTTTTATTTCTGTGAAGCCTTTATTCTTAATTCATCAACGTATTTTTAGAAAGTCCATTTCTGAGGGGGATACTGTTTGCCACTTCTGCAGAGTACATGCCTTAACAAAATAGATCTTGGAGAAACTTCCATCTCCTATTTCGCATAAACATTTTTAAAAAATTTCAGAGGTGGCATCTCCATCCTTTGCTTTTCTGCTTAAACAGACTGACTACAATTACACTGAACTGTATGAAAGGATTTCAGATCATAACAAAACCTGCTAGACCTTAATAACTATACATGACTGATCTGTCCTTTCTAGCAAGGTTAACCACTTCTCCCAAGGAGTTAAGTGGCATATAAACTATTGTTCGCACCATTTGTGCTAACAGTTTAGGATGACCTCAAATACCATCACGGCCATACAAGCCACCTGCACTATGCATTTATCAACAACGGCAAAAGAACCAAAGGGGCACATCTGAGTGTAAGTGTATTAGGACTCCATAAGGATAAATGTCTAACCCCATTCCACAGCAAAAAGTAATTACTGAGCCATTGTTTCTATATTGTTAATATTTTTTATAGTTCTTTAGAAATATGTGCTATTTAGTTCCTGAGCTGACATCTGTACTGTATTATATTTTATACAAAGTACCCAGATCAACGTGTAAAGCAATCAAATAACTGTAAGATCATTTTGCCATTACTGAAAATCAACAACAGACATAAACTATAGAAAAGGTGCTAGTTTAAAATTAGTAGTTAATTTTTATACTTAAATTATCTAATTAACAATAGTCTGAACAGCCAAGTTTTAAAGCTTTATTCTTTCAAAAAATTGCATGCTCCATTTAGGGTGTATCATTCTCTCTTATGTATTCATGGAGTCTAATATTTGTGTTTTTATACTGCGTCAATTCTTTCTCTGTGTGTTAGACTCTTAACAAGTCTAACCTTGTTCTATATTTGCCTTTATGTGTGTGTTACTAAGAAAGGCAGAAATATTAAGACACTTGATTATACTCAGAGAGACACAAACACATTGTCCTAAGAACTTAAGACAAATATCAGTGAGTCCTCCAATAAAAATCACTGCGTAGCACATAAATAAAACAACATGCAATGAAAGACGATATGGAATAAACAAAATATGCACATTTTAATATTCAGGACAAAAAAATTATAGTTAATTTCATAAATAAACACTGTCAGAAATTGATAGAGTGAACAATTTATCCCTTAACTTATCAGGCCTGTTCTGTGTCCTAAAAACTTCAGGTGCTCACATTAAGGCCTCATCTCCCCAGAAGAGAAAATAGTAACAATATTTGTGTCTTTGCAAGAAAATGTCAGGGCTCCGGAAATTTCCACGGTGTTTAATTTCTAATATCTATACTTTCTGTTTTTTTAGAGAACATACCATATAACTACATTATGTGTTAAAAAATATTTATTTCGCTAAAGCATAGCACTCTAGTAAAAGTAAGAGAGAGATCAGTCATCTCTAGGCAGGAAGCCCTGGAAATGTTAACCAATCCCCAGTTATCAGTGTCAAACACATGTATATATGAGCAACACCAAAAGAGTTCACCAGGTTGTACTTATATATACATCTGTATATTTGTATGTATGCATATGTAGCAATATAATAAAAGAATAAAACATAGATTTAGGATCTAAAGAGGAAACAAGGGAGGACTTGCATGGGATATAGGATAGGGTGGAAATACTCTAAATCCAGTTCTTTTCTCTGAAGTTCTAAAGAGGAGAATAGGAGAAGGAGGAGACAGAGATGACCTGATGAGCATCATAAATGCACATTCATGAGGACTTTGAGGTAAGGAACATGGAATATCAAATAAAAAGCTACACTGTGTGTATGAGGGAAAATTTACTATTATGCTGAAAGTACTGGCAGGGAGGAAGTAGGGAATTTCTGGAAGAAAGTGCGGTGTACTCTGAGGATGGGATGTTACCCAAATGCTCTTTCCTCTATCATTTGGAAACTATTTTACTTGTGCTTCTGCTTCCAGATACACATGAAAATCACAAAAGAGAACAATACTTTTTTGTTGTCTAGCTGGATATGTCCAGTTGTTATGTCTTCCTCTTCCACAGGATCCTTCTGGTAAACAAAAAAGTCTTCACCACCTTTCCCCAGTTTGTGTCACCTCTTTTACTTAATATATTTCAATTCAATTCACTATTTTATTAGGTATTTCCTATAGGTCAGCACAGATACAAGTGTGTGTGTGTGTGTGTGTGTGTGTATGTGTGTGCTGCAGAAATACAGCAAGGAACACAGGTAAGTTTGGTTAATTCATAAATTCTACACAAATTGATAGTGAGCAGCAACAGTGTCATACAAAAAGAGACACATGTGCTATGGGACAATAGTCTTCTACTCTGTAAAGTTTTGTCATTTGTATTGTTTCAGTAAAAACACTAATTGGTCAGTAGCCAGGCAGGAAGTATAGATGGGGCAACCAGAATAGGAGAATTCTGGGAAGAGGAAAGGCTCAGTCTGCTGTGGTCACCAAGACAAACAGGAAGAAAGATGAGAATGCCTCACTGATAAAAGGTAGCAAGTCATGTGGTTAACATAGACCAGAATTATGGGTTAATTTAAGATATAAGAGTTAATACGAAGCCTGGGCTACTAGGCCAATCTGTTTATAATTAATGTAGTCCTCTGTGTGTTTCTTTGGGACTGAATGACTGCAGGACCAGGCAAGACAGATATCTCTGTCAACACACTTGGTTGAGGTTTTGAAGACTAACCAAGAGTTTTCATATCACCAAATGGAAAGAAGAGTAAATTCCAGACAAATTTACAGACATCTGGACCAGAACCCTGTTTGGGGGGACCTGCAGTTAGGACCAAATGTATAGAATTAAATTGTAATGTGTGGAAACAGGGGGAAAAATGACACTGACTTGAACGGCAGGAATCTTTCATGAAGAGAACTTAACACTTCATCCTCTAATTACTCACCATTAAGAATGTTAAGCAATGACATTATGTGGATTTGTATTTTTAATAATGAAGGGAAAAATAAAGTGGAGAAAGGGGCAGAAAGAGGCAGAGATATCAAAGTGGTGACATTGGGAAGAGAAAGCAAGGGCTGAAGTCATTCATTCATCAGAGATCAGAGGCTACAAGAAGACAAAGGAAAAAGGAGAATAGACATTGCTTCTATTCTGCTAGATTCCAACTCCTTATTTTTGCAGAGTGTACATCTCACTTTGACAGGAACACATTTGAAACATTTGAAGATGCCCACAAGGTGATCACATCTGTCTCTTCACATAGTCTAATGAGAAAAGGTCCTCTTACTTGCCTCACATTATCCTCTTTAGTGCCTTATTTTTCTCTGTGGACTACTTTTTACAGCCTCCAATTTAAACTACACAATTTGAAGGGCCACAAAGATGGGTCTCTTCGTAAAGTGCATGCTGCTTACACATTCAAATGTGAGCATGGATCTCTGTCACCCATAGAAACTTTGAGTGTGGTAGTCATCATCGGTTAACCAACTACTGCAAGGGCAGAGATCAAGGGGTTCCTGTAGCTTTCTGGCCAAATAGCCCAGTCGAATTCATGAGCTCCTTGTTCACTGAGAGACCCTGCTTCAGGAAATGTGTCAGAGAGTATTTGAAGAAGATACACAGTGTTGACTTCTGGCCTCCAAGTACCTGTACATGCATGCACACACATACACATGCATGCACACACGGGCACATACAAACATGTGTATACACTATGCAAACATATAGAAACTTAAAAATTAAACTACATACATGTTCTCTCCTATTTTTGAACATCTATCTCTTTCCTCACTGTTTTTCATTTTTCCCATTCCCAATCTGCTTTGTTTCAAGCATCATCTTCTATGCAAGGGCCTCCTGGAGCCCTTGGTGTGCCCACTGAAAGAACGGATTCTCTCTTTGGTGTCAGCTGTTGTATCCAATGCACAGCCCATGTGTAGCTAACAGGCACATACTATATGAATAACTAAATTGGTTGACTGGATACCTGAATGGATGATACTCATGAGTGGATGAGTAGATTTGGGTCCAGAGATAAATCGGTAACCATGGTAACTTTTTTTTTATTAAAGATTTCTGCCTTTTCCCCGCCACCACCTCCCATTTCTCTCCCCCTCCCCCATCAAGTACCCCTCCCTCATCATCCCTAAGAGTAATCCGGCTTCCCTGCCCTGTGGGAAGTCCAAGGACCACCCACCTCCATCCAGGTTTAGTAAGGTGAGCATCCAAACTGCCTAGGCTCCCACAAAGCCAGTATGTGCAGTAGGATCAAAAACCCATTGCCATTGTTCTTGAGTTCTCAGTAGACCTCATTGTCCATTATGTTCAGCAAGTCCGGTTTTATCCCATGCTTTTTCAGACCCAGGCCAGCTGGCCTTGGTGAGTTCCTGATAGAACATCCCCATTGTCTCAGTGTGTGGGTGCACCCCTCACGGTCCTGAGTTCATTGCTCGTGCTCTGTCTCCTGCTCTTGATTTGGACCTTGAGATTTCAGTCCGGTGCTCCAATGTGGGTCTTTGTATCTGTTTCCTTTCATCGCCTAAGTGTTTTTCTTTGGGTTCACCTTCTTAATTAGCTTCTCTAGGATCACGCATAATAGGCTCAACGTCCCCTATTCATGGCTAGAAACCAAATATGAGTGAGTACATCCCATGTTCCTCTTTTTGGGTCTGGCTCACCTCACTCAGGATAGTGTTTTCTATTTCCGTCCATTTGCCTGCAAAATTCAGGAAGTCATTGTTTTTTACTGCTGAGTAGTACTCTAATATGTATATATTCCATACTTTCTTCATCCATTCTTCCATTGAAGGGCATCTAGGTTGTTTTCAGCTTCTGGCTATTACAAACAATGCTGCTATGAACATACTTAAGCATATACTTTTGTTGTATGATAGGGCATCTCTTGGGTATATTCCCGAGAGTGGTATTGCTGGGTCCAGGGGTAGGTGGATCCCGAAATTCCTGAGGAACCGCCACACTGTTTTCCAAAGTGGTTGCACAAGTTTGCATTCCCACCAGCAATGGATGAGTGTACCCCTTTCTCCACAACCTCTCCAGCAAGGGCTATCATTGGTGTTTTTTATTTTAGCCATTCTGACAGGTGTAAGATGGTATCTTAAAGTTGTCTTGGTTTGCATTTCCCTGATCGCTAAGGAAGTTGAGCATGACCTTAAATGTCTTTTGGCCATTCGAAGTTCTTCTGTTAAGAATTCTCTGTTCAGCTCTGTGCCCCATTTTTTAATTGGGTTGATTAGCCCTTTACAGTCTACTTTCTTGAGTTCTCTATATATTTTGGAGATCAGATCTTTGTCATTTGTGGGGTTGGTGAAGATCTTCTCCCAGTCAATGGGACACTGTCACTAAGACATGGTAACTTTTTTACAGAGACCTGATGGAGGTGGGTCTTGTATTAATCTGTTGCTTTCATTGGTTAATTAATAAAGAAACTGCCTAGGCCCATTTGATAGGCCAACCCTTAGGTGGGTGGAGTAAACAGAACAGAATGCTGGGAGAAAGAAGCCGAGTCAGGGAGTCGCCATGATTCTCCCACTCCAGACAGACACAGGTTAAGATCTTTCCTGGTAAGCCAGCTTGTGGTGCTACACAGAATATTAGAAATGGGTTAGATCAATATGTAAGAGCTAGCCAATAAGAGGCTGGAACTAATGGGCCAGGCAGTGATTAAAAGAATACAGTTTCCGTGTAATTATTTCAGGGCATAAGCTAGTCATGTGGGCAGCCGGGTGGCGGAACACAGCCCCGCCGCTCCCATTACAACAGAGACCTTTCTTTTGTTCTGCACTTTATCTCCGTTAGTTTCACCTACAAATTGTTAGGAGTCTTGCTGCAAGGTGTGATGAAGCTTGCCTTTAATCCCAGCATTCTGGAGGCAGGAGGAGCCTTCTCTGTGAGTTAGAGGCCATGCTATGCAACACATTAAGTTGCAGGACAGCCAGGGCTATAGAGAGAGACACTGTCACAAAACCACAAACAAACAAATTTAATAGAGGAGCTGAGTCTGATAAAAGTTATGTTGAGGCATAGCTTGTGGATAGAGATAGGAGATAGAATCTGCTTGGGTCTCTAAGAATGTCATAAAGGGAAATTTGCATGCTTGTCTCATTACGGTCACAGGAAGGGGCGAGGATGAAAGAGGTCAAACTTGTATGAATAAGGAATGCACATCTACAGTTATAGCTACCTTAAAATCACAGTGGTAGTGTACAAACAAAGGTTCTCTCTCTGCACCTGGAAGAGGTGTGACCACTCCCAACAAGGAGCAAAGGCTAGTCTCTGGGATCTAACAATGGTGCTTACAGTGTTTTCTATTATAAATAAACCAAAAACTTGATGATATTAAATTTTTAACATTAAAATATGCCTTCCTGGAGCCAGAGGAAAGTCTCTGAGAGACTGAATGTAAGAGACGTATAGAGCAAGAAAGAGAATAATTCAGAAAATCTTTTCTTTTTTTTTCCTGTTGGTTTCTTCATTCCTTTTGTGTCTAATTCTTGTGACTAGTTCTCACTGTGTATATCAAGCTGGTCTTGGGCTTGCCTCGTCTCCCCAGTTCTGGGATAATAGATATGTGCCATCAAATCTGAAATTAAAAGTAAATAAAAAAATTAAACTCACATTGTGGTGATCAAAACATAGTATAATGCTCATATAGAAACTTAGATGTTGAAATAACGTATCCATATTTTAAATGAAATGTTATTGAAATGTATGTAAAAGGTTTTAACTCCCACCACCCCAAGCCCCGTGTAATTACAACTTGTTTTAAGAATGCGGTAAATTTTTCTCTCCTGTATTCCACATCAAATGCAGGAAAAATTTCCAGCCATCTCCTAGCAACCCCTCCACTCCTCCATGCCACTGATGGAGTGCCTCCATGAGTCATCGTTTCACATTCTCATCTTTCATTTACATTTAGAGAAAATTAACCTTCATTCGCTAGAAGAAACTTGGCTGCCAGAAACCATGTGCTAAACAAAGAACTATTTTCCCTCATCAGGAAATGAGTTGCTGCCCCTGCTATTATCTGGACCTTGGATAAGTGCTCTGTTCCCTAACCGCCCACTTTGCTGGTGGCGGTGGAACTGCCCCTAGGGCTGCTGTAGGGTCAGCTGGTTGATGGCCTGTCTTTTTTCCCAGGTGTCACTGAGGAAGAATAATCCTGAACTCGGTGCGATTAAAGAGCCAGGGCTTGCATTATTGTGTTTTCTGACTTTGTCTCTGGAACCCTGTAAACTCGGTTAGAGCAAATCCCGCAAGGATCATTTAAAAAGGGGTGGGGGGATCTTTTGAATGCATTTTTCGTTTTCCTCCACAATAGAATATAAATGCAGTTCTGAAAAGAACCTTTAGAAATGCTGTAGGTTGCACAATGAGATACATTCTTCTTCTATTCTTTCCTAGCATAACTTTTTTTCCTCTGGTACACATTATTGTTATTGACAGCAGTTCTAAAGCCTGTAAAATAAAAAGAAATTAAACAGTGAATCAATAAAGATTAGCTATTTTCCCCAGATTACTAGCTTATCATTCTCATAATTGCAATAATGGTTGCTGATGGAAATTCTATTTATGTGAGTCATTTTATTCTTGTTATTTACTATTATTAATGTTACCATTATTATCTTCTTACCCTTCAGTTCACAAGATGTATCTTCTCAGTGAATTTTAATTCCAGGAGCTTGCTATTATACTGTACATAATCCTATCAAAGACTGTCCTTCATGCAACATTTTCAGTGATATATTATCCTAGAGACCATTAATGAATGAGCTTCATATCTTACTAATACTGTTTTAGATACTATTTTTATTAATTTTCCCAGCTGTAATTCTTCATACCCTACCTGTGTCTGTCTTCTATTAAAGTTGTGTTTTCAATTTTTACGTGGAGATTTCAAAGGGAACCATTAACTTTGTCTTTAAAATGGATTTTCCTTCAGATCCTCGATGATTACATTATCATAATGCCCATGCTTTGTTCTCCTATACTGTTAGCAAGTTCATTTTCACAGTTTTCCTTTACTTTGGATTCCGGTTTTATGTTAACAATCCAAATTAAAACAGCAACACCATGGTCTGTCCGACATGCAAATGGAGTCAGAAATAACTCAGAAAACAAACCAATTGCTCTTTGTCCTCTTCCTAAGATCCAGGCTCTATAGTCAAATAAAGGAAAGAATTATGTCGACTCTTGTAAATTATCTGTAAGCACTATTACTTGAAAGTAAATACAGTCACCAGAGAAAAGGAACTGTACTCCCTGGAAACCATTTATTTCCTATGTTATTTACTTTAATTTAAGGGGACTGAATAAGTGAACAACAAGTAAGCCATATATTTGACTGTTTTCATCTTTTTCATTGCCACAGGATTCAGATCACAAGGTATGGGTATGCAAAATAATTATTGTTGAAGTTTTGTCATTTTTTTTCTCTGAGCCTTGTGCTAGGAATTTTGTAGGATGGTGTGGATATCTTTCATATATACCTACAGGAAAGGTTGAACACAAAAAATATCGATTAAATAAACTAAGACCCTGTAACATCTTTGTAATTACATTAAAACATTCTGACAAGATAAAATTAGTAGCCAATATTAAAATGTCCTTAAAACTATATTCTGTATAGAACATGTGAATATGCTCAGTTCCTTTGACGAAAGATTAAATATGCATGTGATTTTCTGTAGTGTAGATTAATAACTAGGGAGAAAGACATTATTATGGTAATATCAACTTGTAATATATTTAGAACATAATAGTAGCTTTTCTCATAAACAATATAATACTGGTTTATATTGATACACTTCATTTTATTTTCCATGCATTATTTCCTCTTCCATACATCTTCCAATATGGACATGTGCAAAATATACATAATCTGTGATAAATGGACTAAAGGCAATTAGAAAGATCAAGAACTATCTGAACCAAAGAGTGGGATGAGTAAAGACATTAAAGTCATAAGAGAAGGAAGGAGAGGGGACAAACCAAGCATCCCATTTCCTTTGAAAATAAAATATCAAACTTCTGATGAAGTTGTTATGATAAGACTACTCCTGCCAGATGTGATGATTAATGTCCAATAATGCTAACACTCACAGTCTAAGCAAGATGGGCACCATGGGTTTGAGGCCAGCATGGACTTCACAGTGAGTTCCAAGTGACCTGGGCCACATGTTAATATTGGCTGCTCATTTTATTCTGTCAGAATGTTTTAAGACAATTGTTTATGCAATGAAGTGGTGGTCTGCACTTGTGTCCGTAGATTTATAAATATTTGCTTCCTTGAATTCTACCACTTTAATGACATAAGGAATTTAGGGAAAAGTAGCTTTCTATTGATTGTTAAAATTAGAAATGTAATGACACCATTTTCTCACCCATTTCCTTCCTCTAATCTCTCTGGCGTATTTTCTGAAATCATGGCATCTTCTTTCTACACACATATACACACACTCAAAAACACACACTCATAGCTATATGTGGATATACATATAAATTAATATATAGTCATTTTATGCAATAACAATTTCACAGCAGATTTTTTAGACTCTTCTTTTTAAAAAAATCTGTCCCATCACAAATTTATAATAGTATATTATAATGAATATAAATAGATAGCTCATATTTTTATAAATCAACAAGCTAAGTCATAATTATTAGTATGAGCAGATTATACACATTAGTAAGGAAATAAGGAAATTGATAAAGGGCAGGTCAAATGAAGAAAGGATTCTCAATAACAACAAAAATTATGATTAAAAGAAATTGGAAATAGAAAATATGAAGTTATGTAAGCAAGTAAAATCATACACAATAAATTGTCTAAATTAGTAAGTTTTATCTAACTTCATGCATGACATCAACCTACTTCAGCTGTTAATTCCACCAAGAATAAATAATTTTCATTGTCAACTCTAACTTTCCTATTTAATAAAATTACTGAAGATGAGTATTATGAGTTTTCTCCATTATTTATAGGGGAACATATAGGAATTTATAAGTTCATTGTCTTGATAAGATTAGAATTAACACCTAAATTATTATATAATAAATTATTAAAATATTAAGTATAGAAATATTTGATATTTATACTAGTTGTTCTCATCGCTAATGGAGAAAATACTTGATTGAAGTATGAATATGACTACTTGACAGAAGTAGCTTAGAAAGGATTTCTTTTGGCTCCCAGGGTCCAAGGTATAAAGTGCATCATAATAAGAAGGAACAGTGACAGTAATGTGGGGCCATGGGTCACACTGCATTGGCAGTTAGGACACACAGAGAAAGGAAGGCTGGTGTTCACACTTTCACCATTCTTTTCCATCCAGACTCTGGAACTCTAGTCCATAGCGTGGTACCACCTACGTTAATGGAGGATTTTCCTATTTCAATTTAACCTTCCTAGAAACTTCCTAACAGAGGTGTGTCTCTTAGGTGATTTCTCAAGTCCACCAAGTTGACAAAAAGGATTAGCCATCATTTCTGCTGTATCTGGTATTCCACTCTATAACTACTAAATTTACTTCTTTCATAGTATTTGACAAACACTAATGTTTGAAGTTATGTGATTTATCTAAAACATATACATATATAGATATATATATTCTAAAATGTTATAAGAAATAAAATAGCATGATTCTTAACTTTTTAAAATAATTTCTCAAACATTACATAAGAATAGAGACAGCTCAGTGCTTAAGAGCACCTGTTGTTACTGAAGAGGACAGGGGTTCCATTGGTTTCCAACACCCATATTGAGGTTCATAACCATTTCTGTAGTTAAAGTTCCACAGAGTCTGATACCTTCTCCTGGCCTCTGTAAGCACCAGTCACACACAAGGTACATATGCATGCATATAAACATAAAATAAAACAAATATATATTTGAGAAAGAAAAGGAAGAAGAAGGATGAGGAGGAGGAGGAGGAGGAGAAGGGGAAGGGGAAGAGAAGAAGAAGAAGAAGAAGAAGAAGAAGAAGAAGAAGAAGAAGAAGAAGAAGGAGAAGGAGAAGGAGAAGGAGAAGGAGAAGGAGAAGGAGAAGGAGAAGGAGAAGGAGAAGGAGAAGGAGAAGGAGAAGGAGAAGGAGAAGGAGAAGGAGAAGGAGGGGGAGGGGGAGGGGGAGGGGGAGGGGGAGGGGGAGGGGGAGGGGGAGGGGGAGGGGGAGGGGGAGGGGGAGGGCTGGAGAGATGGCTCAGATGTTAAGAGCACTGACTGCTCTTCCAGAGGTTCTGAGTTCAAGTCCCAGCAACCACATGATGGCGAAGAAGAAGAAGAAGAAGAAGAAGAAGAAGAAGAAGAAGAAGAAGAAGAAGAAGAAGAAGAAGAAGAAGAAGAAGAAGAAGAAGAAGAAAGAAGAAGAAAGAAACAACCACAACTCAGACCAGCAGACAGTGAGAATATGATCAGAGAACACACTCAGACCCGAACTGGATTCAGAGCAGGAAGTGCAAAATACCCTGGGTGTTTTATATTTCTTGGTTAAGAGATCAACATAAACTTCTGATAAGAAGCTGAATAATTTGGATAATTTCTCCCCAAAATGTAAACTTGATGTATGGAAGGGGACAATCTTCAAATGAATGCTTTTTTATTCTCTAAATTTTCTAATTAGATTTCCTATATAAGGTAGCATCAATAATAATCACAAACGTACAGAAAAATGATACAGTCTGGTTCCCTGATAGGAAGAAACAGAAGCCACAGAGCTTCCAAAATCAGCTTGACCTCTGTAAGTGTATCATATCACTTTAAAGAAACGTTTGTGTTTGTTATGTATAAAACCACATCAAGAAATTTCAAGTTAATTTAAGTTTGCATGATCCACCAAAACTGCTTATTATAATATATTCTGCAAGCGCCATTGTTAAAAATTTTTATATAAAGTTCTTGCTATGACCATAATTATTTTTCACACATTGATCACATAGGTTTATAATGCTACTGTTATATTCTAACTGCTTTTTTTTCTTTTCTTTCTTTCTTTCTTTCTTTCTTTCTTTCTTTCTTTCTTTCTTTTTTTTTCTTAAAAAATCAGAAAATCTGCTTTAGGCTAACTGGAGGTTATATGTTCACAATAAATCTAAACAAGAAAATCAATAGAAACATTTAAACCTATGATGTTGGAGAAGTGTCTCTCACAAAGATCAAATGCTAAAAATTGAATCCTACATACACTATCGCACATTATTAGTGCAGGTGAACATTGTTGACATGATCATATTTCTGTTTCAAGGTAACCACAGAACACTTTGAAAGCACGACACTATTAAAGGATCCTCAGGCTTAGTTATGAGACCTCATAGACTGTGAGAGAAACACCCTAAGTCTATGTCTAGCTTCTTCATGAACTCAAGGGATCACCAGGATAAGTCCTGTATCCATGCACAAACTGAGAGTCAGCAGCAAGGCAGGTAAGATGGACACACTCTTCTATATTCTCCATAGAAACTGAGGGGTTTGTATTAGTCACTTTTCTACTGCTGTGATAAAGCATCCTGACCAAAGCGACTTGTAGAAGAAAGAGTTTATTTAGGGATTACAGTTTATAGAGGTAGGAGCCTATCATCATTATGACAGGGAGCAAGACCAGGTATGGCAGTGGTGCACCAGCTGGAAACTAATATCCTGATATACAAACTGGAAGTACAGAGAGCTTACTGGGGTTATTGAAATCATTTTGAAACCTAAAGTCACATACCTTCAACAAACTCACATTTCCTTTCCAAACAGGAGAAATTCAAATGCCTGATTTGTGGAAGGCATCTCATTCTAATCACCATATTCACAAACAGAATGAATTTGTTCTTTTACATTCTATGTCAACCTGGTACAAGCTAGAGTTATTTTGGAAGAGGCAACTTCAGTTGAGAAAATGCATGTGGACAAGCCTGTGGTGCATTTTCTTAATTGCAATTGATGTGGGAGGGCTCTGGCCATTTTTGGTGTGCCACTTCTGGAAAGGTGGTCCTGGGATGTAGAGGAACACAGGCAGAGAAACTCATGAAGGCAAGTCGGTAAGCAGCACTTCTTGACTTCTGCTTCAGTCCTTGCCTAGTCTCCGTTACTGCCTTGATTTCTTTCCTGATGGACTGTTATCAGGACATGTAAGTTGAAGTGAGCCCTGTCTTCTGTAGGTTGCTTTTGGTAAAGATATTTTATCACAGCACTCAAAACCCTATGACAGGGCTGAATAGGAATATGTCATCATGATCATGGAAAGCAAGACAAACCTCAGTGGTCTTAGTCAGATGAATGCCTGCATTGCAAAGAAGCCTATGGTAACCAGCTCCAGCCCCCTCAGGATCTCTTGCCCCCTCGTAGTCCTTCCTGGGTCTTCAACATTCCCATCTGAGCAGTCTGGTCTCCAAACAGGAAATTCATGTTCAGGAATACTTCCACTTCTTCTCAGTAGGGTTCTCTCTTGGCCCTCAAAAATGCATTTTCAAACTTAAACTTGAAAATACCTATTTATTTTATGGTCTTATGAACATAAAGAAGATCCCTAAATGGTAATAGTTCAAATAAGCTCTCTGGAGCTAATGAGCTTTATCCAAAGGAAATTGTACCCTTATGGAATTTCTCTTGAGAAATTGTGAAGTCATAAATAAAATTCTACTCCAAAGATAAATAATAGATCTTTGTGTTTCACATGCATCAGTCAAAATCACTGTGTCAAGTAGTTGTTGTGGACCATGATTCCAGTAAGTATGGCAGAGATAAGGAAAACATTTAAAGTGCACCTAGAGTAAGAATTATGAGATGTATGTATTTTTCAAGAAAAGAAAAAACTTATAAAGTTTAATATGCAAAACATCATTGAATACAGCAAAGTGAGTAAGTCAAACACATTATTGTTTCCAAAAATGTATTTATTTATTAGTTCAACTTACCCTGATTTCAATTCCATGATTAATTCAAAAATCTCAAGATAATACAATAAAGAATGCTAAGAAAAAAGATGTAACAAAAGGCATTAACGGTTTAAAATATTAAAGTTTATATTTCAATAAAACTGTGATGTGCCATTAAAATACAATAAGATACTAAAATAAGCTCGCTGTTTATTTGCTTGAATTTTAAAAGACTAGAAAAGCAGAGAGAAGACAATAAGGCTAGAATTACATGGAGCCAGATGTCAGGTTATTTAAAAACCTATTAGATATTCAAACAGGATTTAAGATAATGTAAAAATTATTCAATAATAGAAAGGAAAGTTGAAATAATCATAGAAAACAACTCAACATTTTAAAGGGTAGTGGTAGCTTCCTAAACAGCACAAATTATTCTCCCTTCTGAGGTGAGTAGTCACTTATAGGCATGTATTACAAAGAATAATATTAATGTTCAGATATACCAATGAATTCGTACTCTCCCTCTTGTGTTACCTACCCAACAATTCAAAATAAATGTATGATGTTCTATCTTAGCCACTTTCAGCCAACCAATGCAAACATTTAGCAAAAAGAATACATTGCTTTCCTTTTCACCATTTATTCACATGTAGATTAATTTTTTAAGTTGATACAACACTGGAAAGATATGTAATGTTTATAAATTTTTATTTTTGAGATTATAATCATATTGTTTCTATTTCCCTTTCCTCCCTTCAAACCCTTCCATATACTATCCATTCTTCCCTTATTTTCAATCTTCCAGTAATGGGCTCCTCTTTTCAATTTGTTTTCTCCTTTCTCTCTCATTTTATATATATATATAATTATGTACAGATAATTGTCATATCCTGATCATTAAATATTATATTACTTACATATGTGTTTTTTGGTGCTAACATTAGTTGTTGTTGGATAGCTAATTGGTGTGCTCTTTACTGGGAAAGACTTATTTCTGTTGCTCCTAATATTCCTTAGTTGTCTGAAGTTCTTTGTCTAGGGTTGAAGCCTCACGAACGTTCCCTCCTGCAGATTAGCATGCCTGTTGGTGTGGTGTCATTCTTGTTCTGGCAATGTTGAGGCAGTTTGCAGCAGACACACCACGCTGCAGCATTCTTGCGCTCAATCACAGTGGATATAACTATAGCACTTGTCCTGGGCCCAAGACTCAGGAATTATGAAGGACGAATGGACGAAAAGACTGCAAGATTCAGTGGAAAAAGAAGTTTGCTGGGAGATTGTGACTCCTAGAAATGTCATGCATCTAAGATTAGATTTGATGATAAATTAAAAGTTTAACAACTTAAAATCAACAAACTAAAATATGTACATTGAAATTAGAATTAGTAAAACCATGTTATCTAAGCTTATAATCATTTTGATGATAGTGTAAAAATTTAGTTTTTATATAAAATAAAAACATGATTATAGAGTTAGTTATTTACTTGATTTGCTAAATTAATTTGTAGGTATTATTCAAAATCTGTTATTATACGAAGTCAGAAGCTCACCAAATTTGATATACTTCAGTAGCCAAAAATTTTTTAGTAATTCAATATGCTTCTTTCACTGTGCCATTACCTGAACAAAAAACATTCCACACTGGGTAGGTTTTGGCCAAATCATCACTCAGAAACTGACCCTAACAAATTCACTTTACTTTTTAGTGAGCTCAGAAATGCCATTACAAGTATGTGTGCAAATCCTCTGGGGCAGCATCCTCACAATCCAGACTAAGGAGGGATCCGGTGATGCTTTCCAAGGTGAATTTAATTGAAAATTATTTCTTCCCATGTGGGCAAATACAGCAATTTCTTTCAGAATGTTGCTTTTAAGTGACTAGAAGCAAAGATTGAGGTTAATAAATTAGCAATATGTTTAATTTTATAATCACAATTTTGTTAAATATAATTGATATTTGCTAATGTTTACAAGGATCAGAATTAGAAAATTAATGAGTAAAAATAATGCTATAAAATATGATTTCTAGTAACCTTAAATTTTGGTGTATGAATTATTATATTAGGATTATTTTTGAAAATGTCACAGATATACATAATGCATCATGTTTATATTTATCCTCCCTCTAGCTTCTACTCCAAATATTTCTTTCATCTCCCTCCCAGCTTCATGTATTTTATTTTTAAATAACCCACTATGTCTAGTTAGTGCTATATGTATCTTCTCTGTTGGCGGGGAGAGTCTTGCCTTGGAGTATGGGAGACCACCTTCATACTCCCCCAAGAACAACATTCCTTCTCCCAGAAGCCACCAACATCTTTTGGCTCCATAGATAGGGGCGGGACATCGCAACTATTTACTTCTCTTAATCTTGTGGTCTATCCACAGCTGTTGTGAATTCGGTAACAGCAATGAAATAAGAATTTTAAGTTGTTCTCTGATTTTTACTTATTCAGTATTTTGCCATGCATAATCATAATTGTTAGATTATTAAAAGAACAGATTTAGACACTGAAATGGAAGGTGGAAAGGGAGACTTGGTGTCACCTTAGGAAGGACTATATTTATTTAAGGTGAGGAAGCATTTTGTCACTTGTGCAGATGGCAAAAATGTCTAAAGAAGATGGAATGTTGCTCTTTATAGAAATGGAAATCACTTTAGTAGTTTGCAAGGGAAGTTGGGAAGTGTAGTTTTCATAGAAAAGTATCAATAATAATGAAAGGCATATTCTAGTGAATATTTAGATGAGATATAAAACAAAAGTTGCAAACTATATTGTAGTTATTTTAAATATCAGTTACCTTATCCATATCCACAGTGAAGCTTCTATTTTATTTTTGAATATGAAAATAACTACCTTAAGACAAAAAACTAACTAGTAAGTTTATTCAGCTTGGCTTAAGTCTAATACAAAATGGAAATTATATTTACATAAGGATTAAACTATTGCTTCACTTATAGATACATTTCTTTTCCACAAAATTTGGGTATCAGATAATAATAGACAAGGGGTATCTTGATTATAATAGTAGCCTATGGGAGCTCTTAGTTGACTAGCAAGTCTGTAACTTTGCAAAGGAGGATAGCGTAGATACAGACATACTATTTGTCTAACTACTTCCCAGCATGCTCTCATTCTGTCTCTGTAACAGGATCTGAGTATGAGGAAGAACAGGAAGCTGAGAAACTTAATGTAGGTTTCAGAGGAAGTTAGTTTGGGTTCTCAATTAGTAAACATGACTAATTTTGAAGCCAAAAGGGAAAAACATAAAATGATTATTCTGTTACTGCAGCAACTCCACCCCACATTTTCCCCTTCGGACTGCACACACATTTAAAATAAATAAATAAACATGAGTCACTTTAAAAATATCAGTAAAATACAGCAATTTCGAAGATGAATTTCTAGAAATTAGAAATTAATAGTAAGCTATTCATTTATTCATCCCTAAGGGTACCTCCTTTCAGCTCAACAGAGGCAGGTCGGTTCAGTTTTACTCTATATAATATAAATAACATTGGAGCAAGATTGCATCTGTCATAGATGAAAATACTATATTTATGTCTCCTTATCATCCATTCATTGCTTTATGGAGCCAACGTCCTCCAGGGACTATCACAAATCCACATAATGTTCTTTAGTGCTGCGCTTTGCATTTGGATCTATGATTTAGCTGACAGATGTGAATAAACACTTGAGTCAAGGAACTCTCCGATCATTGCACATATGTGGAAACCAAAGTATGTAGATTTCTCAAAGGTGATGCCAACATTTCCTTAAAAGCTTCTTCTATGATTACTGCTTAGCTATGGTTAAAATAACCATCAGCTAGTGAACCCACCTATATTTTAAAATGTTATGTTTTAGTGTCTTTGTTCTTTATTCACATTTTTGCTAAATGTATTAAATGAGGGATTTTAACTTTCATAAAGAAAAACGATTAATTCCACAATTCTGGAGAATAGTAACTCCAATTATATTTCTAATATTTCTGTTGACATTATAGAAAGTTACTTGAGGCACTTTACAATAACACTGTCAAATATTGGATCTAAATACTGAAACAATCTTGTAGCATCTCACTGTACAATTGTAGAAAACAGTGAGACAAGGGCACATTATAAAGATTTTTTTACTAATTAAACTTATCACTGTCTTTGTAATCTCTAATCTGTCAATGTCAAACTTTAATAAATAAATGGAGAATGGTGACAAATCTTAGAGCTATCAACAAAGTTATCCAACCTATGAGCCCTCTACAATCTGGAATTCCTCTGCCTTCATTGTTACCAAAGGATGGCCTTTCGTAATTATTGATTTAAAGTGCTGTTTCTTCACTATACCTTTACAAGAAAAGTACAGAGAAAAGTTTGCCTTCATGGTGCCTGCTTATAATAATTCTCAGCCTACTAGAAAATATCAAGGGACCATCCTCTTGCAGAGAATGCTCAATAGTCCCACCCTATGCCAATATATTGTCAGCAGTCATTGGAAAAAATATGTAAACAATTTCCTAAGTCTATAATCTACCTTTACATGAAAGACATTTTGTTATCAGATTCAAATGCAGATACTTTAAAAAGGATGTTTGAAGAGGGAAAGAAAGTTTTGCCTAAATGAGGATTACAAATTGCTCCTAAAAGGATTTAAAGAGGAGATTCTGTTAATTACCTAGGTTACAGAATAGGTTTGCAAAAAATTAGAAAACAAAAGGCACAAATTAGGAGAGACCAGTTGCAGGCTCTTAATGACTTTCAAAGATTATTAGGAGACACTTCTAGTCTTCAACCAGCTGTTGGGATAACACCTGATCTAATAATTCATTTAAACAAAACCTTAGATGGTGATAAAGACTTGAATAGTCCCAGATAATTAACAGCTGAAGCAAAAAGGGAACTGACAATTGTTGAGGAGAAATTACAGGAGGCATATGTGGTTAGGGTGACTCCAAATTTTCGTTGAATTCTAGTATGCTAATTTTTTGGAGAAATTAGTAGCAATTATCTCAAAAGTGATAGACTTAACCTTACAAAAAAAACTTCCTTGATTCTTCCCCAAATTGTACATGATACACTAATAACTGGAGCATGTACATTTTATACTTATGCAGATAAATCAGAGAAGACACATTAAAAATCAAAAGAAATTAAGTAAGGTGGAGCAAAGCCCTTGTAATTCTGTCCAGAAAGCAGAATTATATGCTATTCATATGGTAGGGATTTTAAAGAACCTCTCAATATAGTTACTGATTCACAATATGCAGAAATATGTCTTACATATTTAAACTGTTAAATTTATACCAGATGAAACAGAAATGACTTCATTATTCATTTGTGTGCAGGACATAATCAGGAATAGGCATTGTCTTATATACAAAAAACATATTTGATCCCATAAGGGTTTTTCAGGTCTTTTAACACAAGGTAATGCAGAAATTGATCAATTATTGATTGAAACTGTGTTGCAGCCCTCAAAATTTTATTAAAAACATAACATCAATAGCAAAAGTTTAAAGAAAAAAATTCCTATTACATGGCAATAAGCTAAAGACATTATAAAGAGATATCCTACTTGCTCTTTCTATAACCGAACACCATAGCCTGCAGGGGGTAACACAAAAGGTACTCAAAGGAATGAGATTTGCCAGATGGATGTGTTCCACTTTACGGAATTGGAAAATTAAAATATGTTTACCACACCATAGACACGTATTCAGGTTTTCCATGGGCAATTGCCTTGAGCTTGGAAATGGCTAATTCAATGATCACACATTTATTAAAAGTTATGGCCATCATGAGTATTCCTACACAAATAAAGACTGACAATGGTCCAGCATTATATAGCTAAAATAATGAAATTTTTGACTATTTAATGTAAAACATATTACAGGTATACCAAATAATCCTACAGGTCAGAGAGTTATAAAAAGTTCAAATAAAACTAAAAAGGATATGGTAAACAAACAAAAAGGGATGGAAAACATCCCAGAAATAAATTGCATAATGCTTTATTAACTTTAAATTTTCTAAAACATTCTCTGTCTCTAAAAATGGTCTGTCACTTACACTAGGCCTTAGCCAAAGTTGGTTGCTTCAACATTGCAAATAAGACTTTGGGTAGTCAATTGTCTCCATCATATACTGCTCGCTTTGGAAGCTGCTTGATTGCCCTTTCTGTCTACTCAAATGATATTATCTCCCTTCTCAGGCCTACGATGGGGTTGAAGATTAGATAGTCATAGTCATCTTCCTCTTATGATTTAGCTGAGATTTTTTGAACTAGAATGTTTATTAAAACATTTGTCATGTGTTCCTTGCTTAATATTGTTTATGTTGGTTGTAATTTTATACTTGATATCTGTTCTTATTGTATATAATTGTATTGGGTTTGGATTGCTCTTGTTTAGACAAAGGGAAGATGATGGGGGAAGCTTTGTTAACCGATCATCTTTAAGAGGTAGAACCTAGTTAAGACATGGCTTCCTGGAGCCTGAAAGAAAATTGGGGAGAGGACCAGGTGCTCTCTCTTTGTGTGGTATTCTGAGGGCACAGCTGAGCTTGGATTTTCTGTTCCTGTTTTGTAAGTTTTCCCTTTATAATAAATAAAAATATAATTGTTTTATCCTTTAGTTAGCCTGGTTATTTCCCATATCAAACCAGTTTCTACAGATCTATGAATCTTTTTTCTCTAGTATTGTCCAATTGCATCGCTGCATCTAAATTTCAAAGATAAGTTTGAACTATTACAGTCCCATAAGCGAAGCTTTTGTCTTATTCCTTTCCTTCAGTCTGGAGTGGGGCTCTTCAGTACCTCCAATGAGGCTTATTGTACTGAAGAGGGGCTTTAGCCTCTACAATAGTGTTCAATTGTTTCAATGAGTCTTTTCTTACAAAGGGGATGTCTTCTGAGGCACCTGTTTTCAGCAGCAGATGAATATTAAACTGACAAAATTGGATCTGTTTGCACTACATATCCTTTACCAACAACAACATATGCTGCCCTTTCATTGGAAGAACCATCTGTAAAAATTGACATAGCATCCTTTAAGGGATCTTTCATTATATTTTTAGGAAAAATTAAGGAATGTAATTTTGCAAATTGTAGCAATTGATCGACTAGAAAAAGATTATCAATTTGGCCTGCAAATTGAGCAAATGCCATTACTCAAGAAGGGCGGTGGTGGTGCACGCCTTTAATCCCAGCACTCGGGAGGCAGAGGCAGGCGGATCTCTGTGAGTTCGAGACCAGCCTGGTTTACAAGAGCTAGTTCCAGGACAGGCTCCAAAATCACAGAGAAACCCTGTCTCGAAACCCCCCCCCCCCAAAAAAAGAATCTTTATTTTGAAATAACCAATTAATGTGTTGCTTAGTATAAGGAACATTGATCACATTAGGTTCTCTACCAAAGTATCACCTAGATTCCATCCAGCTTTTCTGCACTAAACAATCTACTGCTTCAAAATAAGGATTTAACACCTTGACTAGTGAAATAGAAAGGTATAGTCATAAAAGAGGACCATTTTGCCATAATACTGCAATGGGAGTAAGTTTTGTAAAAAAAAATATATAGGCTTGCCAAGTTTGATTATAATTAATATAATCAATTATATTGATTCTGATTCTGTATTGCATATTTCACTTATCCTAGTACCTGTCTAGCAGCATCTGTAAGGTGTCTTGGGGAACCAGAGAACCGGAATTACTATCCATTTAAGAATTCTTTGAGAGGCTCAAAGTCTTTTGTAGACAACTTTAAATTGGGTTGTAGCCACTGGATAACTGCCAAGTAACATGTAAGCAATCTTACTGATCCAAACTAGAATGTTCTCACTAGCTGACAGGCATCATTTGCAATTTCATAGACTCCTGGCTTGGTGGAGCTAGAGCTGTATTCTCTGTGGTTCTGCTGTTACCCCAGGGAGGGAAGAGATATAAAAGAAATACAGAGACATAGGATATAGGCATAGAGTCAGGAAAGAAACCCAGTGAAAACTGAATTTGCTGGCATTTATTTTCCATATACTTTATATACCCCAATCCAAAAGTAGAGAAGCAAAAGACTGCTTTAACATGATAAACATGATACAAAGAACAAACAGAGTAATTACCTCTTCCAATCCTGACACATCAAGTAAGTGTATTCTGACTTAAGTATTCTCTTATTGAGACAGGACTTGCAACAACCACACCTTAGGCCTAGCATCCTGTAGGCAGCTATACCTTGGGTCAAATTTGATGTCATAACCTTGGAGGAACAAGAATAGATCTGAATTCTTTGACTTTTGGTCAATATGGTATGGGTCCACTTCATGGGCTCCGACAAATGAGGGAAGGTAAAATCTAGGAGCCACATGGCAATACATAGTTGAACAGAAATGGTTTAAATTAAGTTATGAGAGTTAGTGGGACAAGACCAAACAATAGGTCAATATTTCAGAATTAATAAGTCTCTGTGTCATTTTTTTGCAAGCTGGTGGTCAATAAAGAAGTCCATCCACAGAAAGGCTATTATCACATGTACTCATTCATAAGTGGTTTATAAACATAAAGCAAAGAAAACCAGCCCATAAATCACAATCTTAGAGAACCTAGACAACAATGAGGACCCTAAGAAAGACATACATAGATCTTATCTACATGGGTAGTAGAAAAAGACAAGATCTCCTGAATAAATTGGGAGCATGGGGACCTTGGGAGAGGATTGAAGGGGAGAGTATATGCAGAGAGGGAAGCAGAGAAAAATGTAGAGCTGAACAAAAACCAATAAAAAAAAGAAAGAAGTCCATCCACATAAGGAGCCCAACATCCAACCATGTTTATCCACAAAAGAACAGAAAATAATTAATTAAAAAAAGTTTCAAACATGGAGGTAAATGTAGCTTCCTGATGATTGTATTGTCTCAGGTAGGCTTGGCAGCATACAGAGATATAGCTACCAGATGCAGCCTATGGATTGGAGTCAGTCTTTGGTGCCATGCACCAGTGCCATGTACTTACGTGAGTCACATGGCAGCTGACATAGCAGTTTAAGATTTGTCTCCTGTGATCGGACAATACTACAGTTGCTCAGTAAAGACAGATCCAGAAAGAGAAAACCTCTGAAAAGGCTACACTGTGTTTAAAATGTGGGTAGGCTTAAAAAGGAGAAGAAAATGGGTATAAATAATCAGAGAAAAAATAAATAGTTCATAAATAATGAGAAAAGGTCTTTAAATGGACAATAAAATATGAAAAGGACAAGCCACATAAAGTAAACAACAGTTTGGATCATATATGGTATCTTGTTGACATTAAAATTTTTTGATTGCTGAGAGGCAAGCAATAGCTGGTGAGATGCTGCATTATGAAAACAGATAAATTAAACCAATATACAAATTTTAAAAATATCTTAACTTCAAAATGGAAATAAAAATATATTGCATTGGGGAAGAGATTATGCTTTTGTTTTCACAGAAGACAAAAGACTGTGGACACAGTCGGTGTTGATAGAAGTCGATTTTCATCAGGAGAGATTCCTTGAAAATGCTGGCTACAGGTAAAAAGAAATAAGCCTAAAAAACCTGGAAGATAGGGGACAAATACTTTCCTGATCAAACACAGAACAAAAATATATCTTTGGCTGAATGTATACATCACACAATCCATACTCATATTAGTAGAGATGAGTATATTACCTTTGAAAGTTTGAGTGTTTTTAGAACAAGGGAATCAGACATCAGTAAAAATGGGTGGCCCTGGAGATCTGAGCTCTCAGGGTGCCTCTGTTGCAGTTTACTCAGAATTCTGTATCCAGAACAGCTTTAAGGTTGCTGACTGCAGTGGTCCAGCTTCACAGACTACTCTAGCCAGGACTGCGGATATATCTTGCACTTTCCCACTGCACAGAAACTCAGCAACAAATTTTATAACTAATTTTTCTAGGACTTTACCATTTTCCTAATTTTGTCAGGGTCCCCCAAAGATGCCATTGTCCCCCAGACAAGAGGATGAAGTATAGAGAACATAACTTTGACATTCCCAAGAGGTGGGATAGGTGTTTTTTGGTTGTTTGGTGTGTTATGTGTATTTACCATCATTTACAAGGTATTGATTACAAATTGTTACTGGTCACAATCAGGGAGAAAGCTGAACAGAAGAGATTAGATTCATGGATCTCTTTCTGATGGGAAAAGCGGGGGATATAGTATTGAAACAATGGGATAAAAGGGTGGATTATTGAGTCTACTTTTGAACAACCACTTGTCACAAATATTCCAAATTGGTATGTATTTTTGTATATTGTTACAAATTTAAGGCTATTTTCTTATATTGCATATATGTTTCTATTCTTGTTTAAGGTATTATACCTTTACAGGTCATTTAAAAATGTATTGTAAAGTTTTAGTTCATGAAAGCTATTTAGGATAAAAAAGAAATATAAGTTAGTAGTTAGCCACCTTTAACAACCAAACTTACAATCATGTTAGATATGTTTTCAAGATAATACAGAGATACATTTTAGATAGATATATTATCATCAAACATTTCAAAGACCTACAGAATATGACATGTAAATTGTTATAATATAAGGTTTTTCATGACAGACACATCTACATCTGGCAGTATCAATCTACTTCAAAAAAAATGAAGATGGGCATCAAGAACCTCCATCTGACTGTTTTCCTTACAAGAGCATTGGAACACAAAGTCACACAAAGAAAAGATCATGGGAAGGCACAGGGCAAGTGCTGCCAGCTGCAACCACTGATATAGACCTTTGGAAAAAAAATGACTATGTTTAAAGCTTGATCTTAGAATTAGAGTCTTTACAATCTGGGAAAATATGTTTCTGAATCTTAAACCGAACAGTGATAGCAAAGACTGGTGAATAGAATCCCCAACTTGCTATGAGTGAAGAAACAGCTAGGCCGTATTTCCTTAAAAAGAAATTGGAATACATCTTTCCAGTGACCCATTTGAAATATATGTGTTATATCTGGCATATAACGCGGATCCACCTTCTCTTAGGAAATGACTTTGGAGAATGAACTTGGGCTCAGAGTTGAAGCTGTATCAAGAATGGTGTCAGGACCGCTTGGCTGTACCACACATTGAGGACTACACAGCAGTCACACAGTAGACATAAAGTAGCAGTTGTGTTTGAAGTGAAGTTAGTTATTTGTAAAACCTAGTACTTGGTGACATTTATGACAAATGTCTTCAAGCCTGGCCAGTAGGGAAGAAGCCCTTGGAAGCTTATTCTTAATTCCCAGTCTTTTCCTAAGAAATGTCTGAACCCTTGATAACCATTCAACAAGTTTTTGTGGCATATCATTCAGAGACTGTTACCTATACTTGAAATAAAGTGTTCTGACCAAAATTAAGTCAGCCTGGTTCCAAAATTGTCTCTGTGGCTTAGGAACAGAAGAGAAAGTAGATGATTAGGGTGATTTACATAATTCAGTATGTTAATGAGTCATTCTTGTCTAGTTAGTATAAAAGACTAAGAAAATCCACCTGGCAAAATATCCTAGCAACAATTTTGCATATTTTACCCAATAAAATAATTCTAACCCAATAGCAGATAACTTTAGGAAGAAAATATGCTCAATTGCACTCAATTTATGATAGTACGATATCCCATTAAATTCTGTCTTTTCATTTGACCTTTAAACTCAGGTATTTTGTATAATAATGATATTCATATCTTATTTTCTATCTGTGTACAAGCCAGGATTTCAGAAGAAAATAGATAACACACCCAAATTACGAAAGTTAAAAATTGTCATTCAATAAGAGAAGTGCAAGAGATCTGTAGTAAAGTGTGGTGACTATAGCCTATGGTAATATTATTCTTGGACAGTGCTAAGACAGTAGGTGCAAAGTGTTCTCAAAACAAAACAATTGCTATGTGAGATAATTTATGTTTAAATAGATAGAATTAGCCATTCAACGGTGTTTAGGTACTTGAAAACAACACGTTGCACTTGAAAAATGCATGTAGACTTTTCCTTAACTTTTTTTTAAAAATAGTAAACAAATTTGGAAAAGACAGAACAGCTTAGAAAAGCATAATTTTTAAAGACATGGGTTGTAACTAAGGAAACCCAAGAGGTAGTGCAGATGCTTGTGATAGAAACAGACTTTACTCTTATCCCAGGGCTGAAGGGGCAAAGAGCAAGAGTGTTTACTCAGTCCAGGCATGAAAAGTCCTCGGTGTAGAGAAGTGACAGAAATTCTCATTTTCAGCTGAAAAACTCATACAGGCTTCCGTCATCCTGCAAAGAGAGATTGTGATGGATACCCAAACCTCACTCTCACCTTCATTCAGAGATGCAAGTGTTTCTTGTTGTTTTGAGCAAAGGAATGCATCCTTGCTAATGAAGTCTGTGCAGGCCAGGCACAGAGCTGAATGTGTGTGCACCTGTTTGCACTATCTTTCATCAACTTGCCGTGTTTGTGATTGTCTAATTACTATTTTAGACAGTCTTCCTGTTAAAAATAAATGAGTAGCAGTTTTAGCAGCATGTTGGCTTATAAGTATTTTTGTCAGCTGGATAATTCATAAGAAAAAGCATAAGGGTGTACGATTGTTCTGGGGAAAAGAACAGTTTAGTGTGAGAAACATCTACTTTCCCAATTTTGTTTCTATACCATTTTAAAAGTGTTTCAAGCTCAATTCGTTGAAAAGTATGCAAAAGTGTATATACCAACTTGTCTTTAGTGTTCTTAAAAAAAATTGTCAAAAAAGAATCATACAAAAAGTTAGACAAGTAGAAAGTACAGATATTTCTCCTAAGGGATGAAGTAACTAAAGCTAAGTAAAGGTACAGGCTTGGTGATGTTGCGTGGATAGTTGAAACAAAATCAAAGGTAACTGTAGCTAATATTGTTTAGGCTACAGGCTATGCTATTGTAGATGGTCCTCTGTGTGATGAGTGCCTGCTTGTTTCCAATTCACTTTGCACCCCTGACACTGAGACAGACGAAGCAGGAGCAGGGAGGAGAAAGGAACTCTGTCTACCAGCTGTGCCCACAGGTTACACATATGACATTTTCTCACATTCCAGTCGAGTATCTGGGTCCCTTGTTCTCACAGGGATGCCTAGAAATGTAGTCTTCACCTGAGCACTGAAGTTCCAGCAAGAAATACCTGATTCATCAAAGAAGGTAGTGTGGAATGGATATTTAGGGCAATTTACAGTTTCTTTCACGGCACCTTCCTCTGATCACAGAACTAGCAATATACTCAAAACATTATAATTCCTTTACTAAGTGGAAATACAGTCAGTGTAATGTCTGTGCTAGAAGAAGCAGTCTCCAGTTTAGACAGTGACTCTGAGGACCTACATACTCTGTAACGTAGAAAGTAAAGCACAACACACATGACAATGGTGAGCTGGAACAGTACACCTACAACTTAAACTTCGGGGAGGGGGAAGCAACTGTATTCCCTGATTATAAATTCTGAAGACATCGAGTAAAACTCCCTTGTTAGCCCACCTGTCAGCCATGGTCCTGAAAATAATTCCTCTATCCATTATCTTCAGCCATCTCACTTTGGGCCTTTTGCAAAGTTTTCTGTGTGAGTACACCAAAGACAAGGCTGAAGAAGAGGTTCTTGCCACAACCTTATTGATAGTGCTAGGATAAATATTATGAGATAGGTTACTTTAGAGGCTCACTCACAAGAAAGCACGGGCAGGCTACGCTAGACGCAGACAATGCTTTCTTACATGGCATTGTCTGCAATCAGCTCCATTGAACTCTATAGCAGGAAAGTGCACTGGGAAGTGATATTCTTCCACGTTTTGAAAAATTTGAAATCAATTACAAATTAAACCTCTTATACAATCTGAGCCCAATGTCATCTTAGTTACTATGAAAACAGCAAAAAGTAATTTGGCTATGAGGCCTTATGTGTTGATAAAGTTCAGAAATTTCACTAATATGACGAGGACAATGGATTGTAGAGTGAAACAAAAAGCATATTACTCCAGCATTCTCTTAACCAAATGCTTTAAGAATAAACAGCCTGGAGTCTTACTTTATTTTTCTGTTACACACCACACATACACACACACACACACACACATATATAGTAAGTGTGAGCCGGAGTAGGTTTGCATGTGGAAGATTGAAGAACAATTTGCGGGAGCTTTTTTTTTTTTTCTCTCTCCACCACATGGGTTCTAGAGATTAAATTCCTAGTGGCAAGCACCTTTACCCATTAAGCCCAGCCCCAACTTGGTGTTCAAGAAGTACAAATGAAGACAGAATTGAGTACCAAAGTTGAAGAGGAGGGCAACTTTCTGGCCAGTGGGGGAAGCATAGTGTGAGTAGATAGTTACTTCTAATTTTTCCCTTCAGCCAAAATAGCTGTGAACCAAGTTGCTGAATTATAGATCTGGAAGAAATTTCAGACACAGCCTTGCTTTTAATTTGGAGTGCACTGAAAGCACCCTGGGACATGTTTGCTCCATTTAGCCTTTCTATCTCTGAGGGGATCTCGCACTTCTTCTCAGCAATGTTTATTACCATTTAACTTGGACACAGGGCTACATGATCACATTCTTGTCTCTACTGTCCAGACTCACCAGTGCGGCACATTGGAAGTAGGCATCAGGCAGGGATGGACTACCAGTGGTCAATGCCAGAAAATTTCGCTCTGTCCTTATCTGAACTTCATACTCCTAGAAAAATACCAAACCCTTCCAAAGCTCTTCTTTTTTTTTCATGGGTAGGAATCAAGTTTTAATTCATTTGATAGAATAGTTAGAAATATAAAAGTTTCAAAATATAATAGCAGCAGTTGGGATTTGCTCAAATTTCAACGTGCTATTAGTTCCTTTTTTTTTGTTTTGTTTTGTTATTGTCTTTTGTTTTTTCTTGACTCAGGAAATAATCCAAAGTAATTACTTTAAATAAGCAATTATCATCAGGAAGCTATGTAAACAGAAACTGTATTTTGATTTCCCAGCCACAGAGACCCGAATGAATAATCACACAGAAACTATATTAATTACAACACTGTTGTACCAATGGCTCAGGCATATTTCTAACTAGCTTTTACAACTTAAATTAACCAGTTTCTATTAGACTATGTATTGCCATGTGGCCGTGATGCTACCTCACTTTCTACAAGTCTTGTTTCCTTCATGTCTGACTGGCATCTCCTTGACTCCATCTACACTCTCTTCTATCTCGGTTTGGATTTCCTATCTCACTTTACTCTGCTAACTCATTGGCCAAAACAGCTTTTTTCTTCAACCAATCAAAGGAACACATATACAGAAGTACATCCCATATAAAAGATAAGTAATCGGATAAATCATATTAATTATGATTGAAATTGATTGGATAACATAAACCTACAATATTGTGTAGCGTTAAAAATACAGTGGACTAGTACACATGAGTTTTATAAAAAGAAAATGATAAACTGGTTTATAGTGAAAACTCAATAAGTCTTCTCAAAGATCATTCTAATTGGAGAATTGAATAAAATATAAAACTACAATGATTATAAAGTAATTGTACTCTGTTCATCAAAGCACTTCAGAAATCTCTAAATTTATATCAGAACCTTAACTTGTATTTCTGTCCTTTAGGCTATTGCAAAATGAAGACCATAAATTTAATAATTCTCTGATTACAATGATAGCATATTTATGTAAAAGAGGAAAAGAAATTTCAAAACAAAAAAAAGACAATAAATTGAGCTGTAACATTACCACTATAAAATAGTCATTACTTAGTTCTCTGTAAAACTCTTTAATTGGGAAGAGTGGGGGAAGATTTCTGGTAATAACACCCAATCATTTCTCTTCTCTAGGTAGCAATTTTAAACTGAGACAAAGCTATTAGAAATAATTATTTGTAGTCATAGGGAACTACAAAAGTCCTGCAAAATCTGGAAAGTATCTTCTTTTTAATGAGCTGTATTGATGAAGAACTGTGGTTTTGTGGTTTTCTTCCCATTTGTTCTTCATAAACCACTTCACATCCTTCAACTGAGCAGTGGAGAACCACATTCACAACTTTACCAGGTAGCAGATGAAAAAGGACAGGTAGAGAAGCAATGGAAAAAAACAAACAAAAAAAACAAAAAACAAAAAACAAAAAAAAAAAACCTTTGGAGCAAACTAATTATGGAAGGTGGAGATACCTAAAATCTAACTATGCAATGACTGAAATTCTGGATGTCTATAAACTCCACAAAGGTATAAAAGACCACGCAGAGTCTGGTGGGAAACAGGCTGAAACCTGAGGGAGATCCATCTCTTTAAAAACAAAGTCACCCGTGAGTTT
The DNA here is from genome assembly GCF_950005125.1 of Chionomys nivalis. NCBI lineage: Eukaryota > Metazoa > Chordata > Mammalia > Rodentia > Cricetidae > Chionomys > Chionomys nivalis. The sequence goes on along the minus strand of NC_080086.1, from coordinate 186,349,592 downwards.
GTTGACATGGCTCAATGGCAGCAAGCCCACTTGACTCTTATCCCCCAAATGCACAGAATGGCAGGCGAGAACCAAGTCTCATAAGTTGTCTGCTGGCCTCCACACTGAGGGCATGTACCACATGCATGCGAGTGAACACACACACACATACACACAAACAAAAACAAAATAAATTAGTAAATGTAAAATAAATGTTTAAATAAATAAAACATTTTAGAATCCTCTTGTGAATTTATGGATGGTACCCAACTTCTCTCTATCTCTGATCCTTCAAGAATTTTAACAGATAGACTTCTTAATAATACTTTTCTAGGTAATTATGTTCTTACCTTAAAATATCTATTTTGAATTTCAAATTTATTGATTTTCATGATATATTACCTAGGCAGAGAGGTGTAGTCTCCATCACTAGGAACAGAAATTCCATAATTCTAAAGTGTGTCTCATGAAATCTCCTGTATTAATATCAATCTCCACAGTCATGTCTTCATTACTGTTTTACTAGTGTGAAGAGACACCAAGAAAACGTTTTCAAGAAAGCATATAAATGGGGGCTTTCCTACAGTTTCAGATGGTGAGTCCTTGATTGCCATGGTGGGGAGCATGAGAGTAAACAGTAGGCATAATGGAACAGGAGCTGAGAAGTACATCTTGATCTGCAAGCAGGAGTCACGGGGAGGGAGGTTGGAGTGAGCTTTTATATTTGAAAGCTCACCCCCAGTGACATAAACTCTCCAGCAAGGTCATACCTCCAAATCCTTCTAAACAGTCTACCAAACTGGAACTAAACCTTTTTTCTTTGAGTGCAAAAGTCTGAATTTTCCCTCCACTTTTTATGAATATTTTGGAAAGGATACAAAGTTCTACATTACTGGTGTTTCTGCCATTTTAGTCAGTTAGCTAATAATTTGCTCAGTTTTTTTTTTTTTTTGATACTTGGGTTGTGAGGATGTATGAATTGTATTTCTTATCTTTTCTCTTTTATTAGAAAGTGTTTTCAGTTTATTTTTCTAAGTGGCTCATGACAGATTTTTTTTTCCCTTGGGCTTCTGTACTTTGGTCATCACAAAGCTAGGTATGACTTTGTCATGCATTCCTTTTACTTTTTAGTTTTCATTGTTTCTGCTGTGGCAATTCTCTAAGTACTCTGAATCTACTGTTTGGTGTCTACTACTAATTTGGAGATTCTCAGGTATTAATCTCTCTTCTCATGACAGTGGTCCCATGATACATATTTACAGGTTTGTAAACTCTGATATAGTTGTCAGATTGTTAGTTATGCCTTTGTCGCTGTTGTGTTAGTCTTTTTTCTCCTTGTATTTATGTTTTGACAACTCTATCATGACCTAGAAAAAATCAAGGATGCTTTCCTTAGCAGCATATAGTCTACTAGTAATCAACCAAAGGCCTCCTTGATTCTGTTTAAGTATTTTTGACCTCTAGCGTTCCTCTTGATTCCAAGGCTTCCCATCTCTTTGCTGCCTACATCATCTCTGTGCTGCTGTATGCTGCCTGTTTCTCTTTTTAGAACCCTTAACATTTTAACCATAGATGTTTTAAATTTCACGTTCAATAATTTTGGTGATACTTCATTATCTGATGCTTGTTCTGTCCCTTGAAAATGTGGTTTTTGTGTGTTTCCACTTGCTGCATATTGTGTTTCTTCATAGCGTGCACAGATAATAGATGACATGGGTACTAAGGCTGTGTCCTGCAAGTCTCCAGTGTGTTCAAAGTGAAAGCAGACTGTCTTGTGGTCCACCCCAGTCCTTTAGTAAACCTGTGATTCTGGACTGGGAGTCTCCCATGTGCCTTGTCTCATGGCTCTCCACCCCCCTACAGGGACTGATGGCCTGAGTGAGCTGGGGTTGCGTTTTCTCCTTTGCCTGGGTTAGCTAGAACTGAGTTTAAAAAATCAACACCACAATCTCCAACTAGTTTAGGATCTCATTTAATAAAAAAATTTTAAAATATGAAAAGTTTCTCTTGAGGGCAGACCTTGTTAAAAACAGGACACTTTGGCACCTTTTTGAACGGTTACTTTTTGTCTCCCCCTGCTGGAAGCACAAGAATTTTCTCCACTGTTCTCTGTGTTGATGTGGACAAGATCCTTGGGGTAAAACTCTCTCAAGCCTCAGGCCCCAGGTCCCTCCCTGTTCCCCAACATCTGTCCTGAACAGAGCCTCTGGCAACTAACCACTCTAGCGTCGATCCCCACCACACTGCTAGCTCCTATTCATGGTTTGGTTCTGGAGAGTGACACATTTTTATAAGTGTCTAACTGACCCTCCAACTTTGAGAGCATTTTACTATGGTCTTCATCTTTGTTGCTAAGTTTTCAGTTCTTTCACCTTCTAGAACTAACGGGACACCTGCCAAACTCCTTGTGTACCTAACTAGAAACAGAAGTGAACACATTGACTTTTAAAGATTTTCACTGATCATAAAGTTCTAGGTAGACATTGTAACCACTTTTTCCATTATTTACAAGCTTACATAATTTCTGAATGGTTTGTAAGCAATCTTATTATCTGCTATCTAAGTAGGGTCTGCTGTGTCCTGCCACTTCCAGAGGTTTTTTTTTTTTTTTCCAATACTGTTTCTTAGCAATTTTATTATAGTATGTCTTCCTTTTTTGGGGGGGTTGTGAGAAGTCACCATGTCCATTTTACTGAGTTCATTAAAGTCCTGGATTATAATTACCCTCAGATTTGAAAACAATTTTAGCTGCCCTGACTCCAAATGTTTTGCCTCGTCAACTCTCTTCCTCTGAGATTTCTTCAGACTACTTTTTACACAGACTGGAAGTACAAAAGAGTCTAGGCTGTGATTTTTCCAATTGCTCATGAGGTAATCCCATTCGTGAGGTCTCTTCCTTTGAGACGAAATTACTTCTTACAGGTCCATATATTAGAACCATCATCTTGAGACCTAAGTTTTAACATACAAATTTATGATAAATAAATTCAACTACAGGAAAATTCTAACCTTTCATAACATTGTGTTTGGAAATAACAGGAAACAAGTTTAACAACATGCGGCTATAAGCTCATAGGACTGGTGACCTTTAGAGAAAGGAGATACGTTTCTCTCAAGTTAGTTATATGCATTAGACAAAGGCCATATGAGAAGGCAAGAAATGGGAGCCATCTGCAAAGCCCACACCAAAACTCAGTCATGTTGGTGTCCCCATCTCAGGTTAACAACTTAAAGAACACTGAGTGAGTTGCATTTTAACACAGAAAAGCCTAACATGTTTTACTACTGATATCTTTAGAATGCTTATTGATAGCATAAATTTCCCACAAATCACTTCATAAATAGAAGAATTAGAAGGAAAATATAAAATAATTTATCAAAATAACTTGTCAAAAAATAAAAAAATAAACTTTAACTCCAGGAAAATAAAAACAAACGTCCATTCATGGGATTAGAGGATATAGAGTGAAAGACAAGCAAATTCTAAAGCAGTTAATACTTTACAACTGTAACAAGTTTCAATATTTTTTGAGACATGTCTTCTCTATGTTTTCCAAGCTTGCCTATAACTGAAAGAAATCCTCCTGTCTTAGAATCCTAAATTCTAGAATTACAAGTGTGTTGTATTCACACTGCTATAAATAAATACAGGTAAGAGGTAATTTAGACGAGAAAGTTTATTTTATCTTTCAGTTCAAATATATGCAGTCCACCATAACAGGGGAGGGGAAATGGTCAGAGAGTGAAGTTGAGGCCACAGTGCATCTACAGGCAGGAAATAGAAAGACATGAATGTTGGTGCCCATGTCCCTGGTACCTTTTTATTCATTCCATGAATACAACCCATTCAATGGTACCATCCACAGGTAGCAAAATTAATTCATTTTAGAAACCTTCTTACAGACATGCTAAGAAGTTTCACTCCTAAGTGATTCTAAATTCTTAGAGTTGCAAATACTATCCGCCACAGTCACCATGCTTGCTGCAATAGATTTTTGAATATTGCCCTTACAATAAAAGGAACCAATGAAGCAGGCATGGAGCTTACTCCTGTAATATCAGCACTCAAGAGGCTGAGGCACAGAACCAAGGCTAGTTCATGGACTTCTATATAAAATCTTCCAAACCAGCCTGACATACAGACTGAGTTATACTTTTAATATATTAAGAAAGAAGAAAGAGAAGAACAAAAACAAGAAGAAGAAGAAGAAGAAGAAGAAGAAGAAGAAGAAGAAGAAGAAGAAGAAGAAGAAGAAGAAGAAGAAGAAGAAGAAGAAGAAAAGCTTAGGAATATGCTGACCCAAGCAAAATATACTCTAATTTTCTATTTATTTTTTATTCAAAGTATGGTTGATATATTGACATAATTATTAACTAAAGAAGCTAAATCCAACATTCTAATACACTTTTGGAAAAAGTAGCTCATGAAGGCAATATGGTCTAAAAAAAGAAAGTTAGATCTAGTTATTAATTCAATAACTGTTAAGAACACCACATTATAAAAGAGAAAAATGATTTTATCTCAAAAAAAAGCACAGGGTAAGAATTATAGACTTACCAAGGACTTTTTGGTAATCTGTTTGGGTTCATATTCAGTACAGACAGTACATAGCAGAAAGACATAAAGAACGGGCATACTTCTGAATAGTTAAACTCGCTCTCAAAGGCTGGTTTTCAGAAGACAGTTGAACACCATTGCTAGTGTTCATCAAATATCAGCCAGATTTCTCGTTGTAGAAATGAAAATTTCTTCCTAAAATTATACAAATTCAAGTCACATTCAACAATTTTATTTAATGCTTTTACTTCTAACAAAATACACAAGATAAATTATGATAGAGTATTTCAACCTTTAAATAGTTAAATGAAATAATCTAAGAAAACACTCAAGCCGTCTGTCTCAGTTAAAATTTTGGATTGTGACAACAGATGACTCAGAGTGTTTGTGAGATCCTACTTCCCTGCTCTTCAATTGCACACAGTACCTGCACAGGAGGCATACTCTGGTCCTGATGATTGTTTTCTGGTTCATAGTATCATATCCTTAAATTTCAGGTATAATGTTTGATAATTGAAAGGTGTATAAGTTATTCATTTATACATATGTTTGGGTATATATGTATACATGCATATTATGTGTGTATCCACACACACACACACACACACACACACACACACACACACACATATATATATATGTATACATGTGTTGTAGAATATTAGTTGAAGATGTGTTGCATTTGTTTAATGATGGAAGGATGTATTACAGTCTTTTATGTTCCATTGGTTTAATTCTGTGGAACTGCGCTCCTTTGCCTATCTAAAACACCTGATTGGTCTAATAAAGAGCTGAATGGCCAATAGGTAGGCAGGAGAAAGTATAGGTTGGGCTGGCAGACAGAAAGAATAGATAGATAGATAGATAGATAGATAGATAGATAGATAGATGATAGATAGATAGATAGATAGATAGATAGATAGATAGATAGATAGGTAGGTGGATGGATGGGTGGGTGGGTGGGTGGGTGGGTGGGTGGGTGGGTGGATGGATGGACGGACGGACGGACGGATAGACGGATAGGCGGATAGGCGGATAGATGGATAGATGGACAGATGGACAGACAGACAGACAGACAGATAGACATAGACAGATAGACAGATAGACAGACAGACAGACAGACAGACAGACAGATAGATGATGGATGGGTCGGTGGGTAGGTGGGTGGGTGGATGGATGGATGGATACATACATACATACATACATTCATGCATACATACATAAATGGGAAATCTGGGAATAAAGATCAGGGAGTGAAAGGAGAGGTGAAAAGCACTCCAGAGGCCATCCATCCAGCTATACAGCAAGCCACAGAGTAAACAATAAAAAAAGGTGTAGAGAAAGATGAAAACTCAGAGGCAAAAGAGAGATATTATAATTTAAGAAAAGCTGGCTAGAAATAAACCAAGCTAAGGCTGGGCATTCATAATTAAGACTATGTCTCTGTATATTTATTTGGGAGCTGGGTGGTCGGTCCCCAAAAGAGAAAAGAGTGAAAACAAAACAAAAAAACTAACACCATATACGAATGTATTTGTGCATGTGTATATATTATTCGTTTGTTAGTTAATGTGGGATTCCCCTCTGTATGCCGTGGATATGATTGGCTAATTAATAAAGAAAACTGGGTTGGCCTGATAGCGTAAAACAGAGCTAGGTGGGGAAAACTAATGCTGGGAGGAAGAAGGCGGAGTCAGAGAGAAGCCATGTAGCCCCCCCCCCCGCCCCGCAACAGAGCCAGACAGAACTTTATCCAGTAAGCCACAGTCACGTGGTGTTACATAGATTACTAGAGTGGGTTAAATTAAAATGTAAGAGGTAGCCAATAAGAAGTTAGAGCTAACAGGCCAAGCAGTGTCTTAAATAATATAGTTTCTGTGTGTTTATTTCAGTTCTGGGCGGCTGGGAATGGAACAAGTGGCCCCCTCCCCCAACAGTTATTTATGTGTCGTGCTGGATTACCTTACTTGAAATGAGCATAAAAAGGATTAAAAACCCCATGAATCTAATAGTAAGTGAACTTGCATTTGCAGAGATGAAACTACAATTCCCACAGATGTCTGCAACAGTCCATCCCAGTTGTATGTTTGAGCACTCTTCCTCTCTGTCTCTTAATTAAACCATTTCCCTCTCCTTTTATTTTCCTAAGTATATGCAGGCTTGTAAGCATTTACTGTTTTCAAGGTAACTGGTACTACTGCCTATTTGCCCACAAAGGGCATGAGGGCACTGTGTTGTCCCTACAGAACTTAACAGTCTCACAAAGGATGATAATATAAGCATGCCAGTAATGTGATAAAGCAAAACTCATAAGAGTGAACAAAGAAAGTGCTAACAGAACTCCACTCCTTCTAGGTCTAAGGCCCCAGGGGTGTAATTCAGCTAATCAAGAGGGCATAAATTCTAACTTTGTTCCATTCCACACTGTCAGACGACAGGACCAGAAGTCTACTCCCATTGAGATCTATGACTTTTCCTATGCGAAGAAAAAATGACTTATTCTCTGCTGATACAGACTCCTACTTGGCTTGGTTAACCTGCTCTCACTTTCCTTAGGAGGATAATTGAAGGGAAGGAAGTTGCACGTAGTGATTCAGAGGTTTGCGACTAGGAAAATTCTTAGATTTAGGGGCATAAGTAGCCTTTCATGTACAAAGTTCTCATTTCAACCCACCTCAGGCTACCTGGCTTTGCTGATCTAGAGTTAATTAGGATTGAGATTTTCATTGAAAATTTGAATACGTGTAAGCTTTTTTGTATGCATTTCAGATCATGTGGGCTGAAGCAAATACTTATAACGGTGCTACAGAAATGAATGCATGCCACAGGAAGGAGTCAACCACCCCTGCCCCTGACAACCTGCAAGAAATCCTGCTGTGCGCCTGGGTCACAGAAATATCTTTCTGACATCACTTGTGAGAGTTGAAAGACTTCTTTTTCTAACAACTAAGAAAATATCAATACTGTTTTCTTGATTTTTAACCGTGTCTCAGAATTCCATAAGAAAATCTCTGCTGTTTTCTGTTAGACATTTACACTCTAAGAACTTACAGAGGTCTAGTCTCTATATATCAGGTCTAGTTTTCCTATGATAAATGAACAGCAAGAGGGGATACAGTTAGAAAGAAATCCACATTAATTATAGCAAAGAAAGCGGAATTCAATGTTGCTAGAATGATTCCACAACATCATCCCATTGTGCACACAAGGCATTTGAGAAATACAGAACCCCCAGAAAGAAAGATGGTCTTTAATCTTATTTTAAGGAATAAAAGACTGAAGCCTTTCTTTGACTCTTTTAAATATGGCACTGAATGGCTGCCAATACGACTTCTTCATTACTAATCATCAAAATATCAAATTATAATCAAGACCCAACAGCCTACAGCTGTCTACACTTATAAGTAAACCTCTTCCACATTCAAATGAAGAAATAGCATTAGAAAAACAACACACTAGTCAGATCCAGGAATGCCTCAGCTAGGTTATCAAATCCTTTCTCTTCGTCTCTCTGTAATTTGCTGCCAATAAATACTGGACAAATCGAAAGCCTAAGATGAGAAGACTTTTGTTGTGTAATGTTAAACTTCTTAAGGAGCTATGTGTATTCACCTGACATTTTTATAACCAGACGAGGCTCTCATGGCATAGGCATATTTTACCTGTAAATCTGCAATTTAAAAGTACACTGTTTATCAGGCATTAGCTAAATATTATTTTGAGGAACAAAAGTGCAACTCCAATGTTATTTGTAGCAAAAAGGAAAATATTTGATTTGCCATTACAAAGATGAGATTTCCAAACTGATCTGTCTTCTTTTGGAAGTTCTTCTTCTTGTAAGTTTACTCTTGTGCTCTGGTGAACACTAAACTCTAACCAACTGAGAAATCACTGCTCGAGTTACCCTGATACCTGTTATGAGAATCTGTAGCTGTTGTGAAACATGTTTTGTTTTGTAGAACAACCCCATGTATTCTCTTCACTTAACTCTTGATTTCTCAATGAGGCACTTCTATGGACTAATAAAAACAAGGACCTAAGTAGTGATAAACGTTAACTTAATTATCGGGAATTTTCCACAGGAGATAACGTCTGTCTCACCAATTTGATACATCCCCTCTTAAAATTTCAAGTTTATAACAAATTATAGTTGAATTTTACTCTAAGAGAAAAATTTTAATTTTGTGACTGAGTCAGAAATAAATTTTCTCATTGCCTACTGTTTTTACCATAAGAGAAATCTGAGCCTAAGAATCAATGATGGTCCAGTTTCTTCTAATCAATGACAGATGAACTGCAAATGCTCAAATAAAAATATACACCCCACCAGATACATGAGTGCATGTTCTCTCTCTCTCTCTCTCTCTCTCTCTCACACACACACAGAGAGAGAGAGAGAGAGAGAGAGAGAGAGAGAGAGAGAGAGAGAAACTTTAAAATGTCTAAGTCATGAATTACAAAGTAAAATGGAGGGTATGATAGTGACTGAAATATAGTCATACAAATATGAATTCTTTAAACCAAAGCTTAGAATTGGATATTTACAATTGCTTAACACACTGTTAGTCGGTAGTTCCATTAGTGCTTTCTGTTTTTGTTTTGTGAATTTTTGTTATTTGTTCTTACGTTTTTTCAAATAATAAAAGAATGATTTTGTGATTTGCCCTTTAATATTGAGTGTTAATGTTAATGTCCATTTGATTACTACATTAGAAACCTAAGGATTAAATTGTCTTAAATGTCACCATGTACCTGAATAATCTGAATGTTTTTTCAGTCACCCAAAGCCAGAATCTCAGATTTATGGTTTAGGTGTCAATATGGCCTCAGTACCATCAGAGTCTCTCTCCTAATTGGCTGCTGCTCTTCCTTCTGTACCTTGCCGTGACCAGGGTGATCATTCTCTGTCTTTCTTTGTGGTTGTATCTTTACAGTGTACCCAGTGTTCTTAATTTCAATGCAACAATCTTCAGCGATATTGGGATATTTTCTATGCAGAGTCAAGAAATACCTGAATTGAAAAGTTGGAGAATATTTTTCTTGAAAACATTAGCATGTTTCTTTAGGAAATGAGTAATAAAATCTTACAGCAGACAAATTCTGATAATTCTAACTGGTGGGTACTTAAAGATAAATTTTACCATGTCTTAATGTTGTTATTACATGTTTTTCACCTATGCAATATTATTCTTTTCTTCTTTTCCTTCATTCAGATACATGGCATATTTTAAATACAGGCTGACCTTCTGCCATGATCCCATGAATCCTTTCTTACATTATTTAATAAGAGCACAAGAAACTTCTACTGAGGTTACAAAAGGAACATAGAATCTAGAATCAAGCTACCAAGGCACTAGGCTTGCTTCTCTCCTTAACTGGGGAAAGTCAAGGTGCCCCTTCAAGATTTGCCACTTGTTAAAGAAGATAAACAATTGAGAGTGCTGAGCTGGCTGATCCCTGTGACCCGTCCAGTACTAAAATCTGATGATTATATTAACAAAATTATAATAACAAATATTTCGATGGCTCCAACCTTCAGAGATATCTTGAATTGAGCGAGCTTTCAATGCATTTACTGGAAAATAACTGAGAATCCATAATTAGTATGGATCTTTCCAGCTAGCAACTTTTGATTCATATAATGCCTTGGAAGTAACTGTGTGTGTGTGTGTGTGTGTGTGTGTGTGTGTGTGTGTGTGTGTGTGTGGAAAACTGAGTATCACGTTATAAAAGGAAATAAAAAGATGGCTTCAAAAATGCTAACTCTCTCTGCTGAAACTCTTCCTATAGGATTATAAGTTTACTTGCACAACTCTGCAGGAATTTGTGGCGGCAGGTGAGTAGAGAGCGCATCCCGCATCTTATTCTCGGAGCAGCCTTGCAACAGCAGTAACAACTGAGACTGGTGTGGAATGTTCCGTGGAATAAAAAATACGCCTAATTGAATAAAATGAAGGGTAATTTAAGATATCATACTTTGAGAGAAAATATACATCCGAATCTAGTTTAACCTGTCTACCCTCTCTTTTGAAACAAAAATTACATCTTCTAAAACATCATTAATTTATCACCTTGTTAATAAAGTTTCAATTTGCAGAGGATTTTGTATTTTGAATTTTTGTACTTTTGATTTTGTACATGTGCTGTAAGTGAGTGAGGAGGATATTCAGTATTTGGAAATATCGTTTAAAATAGATTACATTATAATTGATTAGGTGTAATTATCTAAAAAGACACTTGCCATTGTTTTATATAATTATGAGTAGAAATTTACCAAATTTGAAATTGTTTTAATAGTTGAAAAGCAATTATATGTATTTTCTTTTCCAAAACTAATTGGGGGTTAGTTACACGGCAAATCAAATTGTGATTTTTTTTGACAGTACATTTGATAAGGATATTTTTAATGAAGATATTTTAGAACAGTGATCATGGACCCGACAGATTTTGACGGTAGCTGTAAAGTGATTGAAGATAGTCAAGTGATAGTGTGAATATGCCACCTTCATTTCGCTGGAGGGAGGTCGAAATTAGTCACAGTAATGAGTGTCCTGGAGTGCAATTTCAAATATAATGGATGATGTGTTGGGGGAAGAAAGAAAAAGAAAGAAGGAAAACATTACTTCTCTTATGAAGTCATTTTAAAAATGGAGCTTCTTTAGATGCTGGAACTGTCTGTTATTATGCAAGCTAACTTTCAAAAATTTCTCCTATTACCTCTACCTTGTAACTGGAAACTCAAATAAAATGTCTTTAGTGATTCGGAACATTCATCTCTCTATTTGCCTGTTATAAACTCCCAGGGGTACCACTTCCAGCTCCCTAAATACCTAAGAGCTCTCAGAAACTTTCCAGTTCCTTCTGTTCCCTCCCCCATCACACACACATACACACACACACACACACACACACACACACACACACACACTACTGAACTACTGTGCTGGGCTCCTTCTGTGCTGTCAATGCTCTCTCTCTCTCTCTCTCTCTCTCTCTCTCTCTCTCTCTCTCTCTCTCTCTATCATTTTCACCCCCTCAGAGAGGAATCTTTAGACATATCTTTTGAATGAGTCCCGTTTCTCACTTTGCTTCTTCTTAACATCACAATTAATACTGTCTTTGAAACTAGCAAAGTCTTCCTTATGGGCAGAAGTGTGTGCCCACCCTCCATCTGACACTCTTACCTGTTCCAATTGTCCATATTTCCATATATAACTGTATTTGGAATAGGCTCTTTAAGGAAGCAACTACGGCAATATTAAAGAAGATAGGTAGCTGACCTGTACTACAAGGTGACTAGATGCTGTATAATAACAAGAGATAGGATACAAACACACAGAGAGAAAACTATTCAGTCATGAGACAAAGATAGGCATCTACATAGCAAAGAGAAAGACTCTTGAAAGGAACCAACCTTGCAACCATCTTGATCTTAAACTATTAGCATCAAGATCTATGAAGAAAACAATGTTTTAAGTTACTCAGACTCTGATATTTTGTTTTGAGAGTGGTGGTTGCTAATCTTGCTTTTCATTTTCACAGACATATTCAGGAACAGGGAATCTCAATAGAAGAATTATCCCATCAGGTTGGCCTTTGGGCATCTCTGTAGGGGCTCTTCCCTGATTGTTAATTTATTCAGGAAAGCATAACATATTGGGGACAATGCCATCTTCAGGAAAGTCGTCCTAGGTTGTATATGAAAACTGAGCTTGGCACGGTGGCCCATGCTTTTAATACCAGCACTCAGGAGGCAGAAGCAATAACCTACTTTTAAGCCATAACTTTCCACCTTTAAACTTATGGTCCTAATATCAAAAGTGCTCATAGTCACTAACAATTCCAATACTGTTTAAAAGAATAAGTGATTAATCTCTTCTGAGACTCTGACAATCTCTTAACTGTGAGACCCTAAAAGAATCATAAGCTGTGTGCTTCTAACACACAAAAGCACAGAATAAATAATCTCATTCCAAGGGAAAAAAAGGAGCATAGCATGGAATACTATGATCAAACATGACCAACACCTAGCAGCAAAACTTAAAATCCTGCAGCTCCATATCTGATATGGAGCTCATGATGGAACCATCTGGGTTCCAGCATACTTGGATAACCATACCAACTGCCTAGCTCTGCTGTCAGAAACACACATGGCCTCCATCATGGATTGGCTCCATTCTATGCCTACACGTTTTCTCAGTGAGCTTTCTATGGACCTCATATCTTTTTCCCCCCTCTTTTCCAAGAGTTACTGGTTTTATTTTTAAAAGTATGACAAATAAAATTAATGCTATTTGAAGTTTTTATTCCAAAATCGCAATTGATACACTGGTTTGTGCCAACCCCTCAGGACGCTGTGCCTGGTGGAGTCTGCCTTTCTGATCAGGTACACCATGAATACCCTCCCATCTCAGGGTGATCAAAAGTTACAAACATAACATTGTCAACCATTGGGTACACTAAACAATTTTTTCCTAGTTTGAGATTCAGAAAAATTGCTCGGGAAACATGACATAATTTGTATTTCTTCCTGAAGGAAGAAAATTTATAGAAATCTGTCTACATAAAACAGATTTTTCTTTTTGATAGAAAAAAATAGCTGATTCTTTTTCATAGGTAAAATTTTACTCATGGATGATTCAAATTTTTTTTTTTTATTGAAGAAAAAAAAATTTCCGTCTCCTCCCAGCCTCCCATTTCTCTCCCACTCCTCCCACTCCTCTCCCCCTCCCCCCACTCCTTTCCCCCTCCCTCTCCAGTCCGAAGAGCAGTCAGGGTTCCCTGCACTGTGGAAAGTCCAAGGTCCTCCCCTCTCCATCTAGGTCTAGGAAGGTGAGCATCCAAACTGGCTAGGCTCCCACAAAGCTAGAACATGAAGTAGGATCAAAACCCAGTGCCATTTGCATATCACCATAGAACCTTCATCTGACGATGGCTAAAGAAAGAGACAGAGACCCACATTGGAGCACCGGAATGAGCTCCCAAGGTCCCAATGAGGAGCAGAAGGAGGGAGAACATGAGTAAGGAAGTCAGGACCGCGAGGGGTGTACCCACCCACTGAGACACAGGGACTGATCTATTGGGAGCTCACCAAGGCCAGCTGGACTGGAACTGAAAAAGCATGGGATAAAACCGGACTCTCTGAACATGGCGGAAAATGAGGGCTGATGAGAAGCCAAGAACAATGAACCTCATATCTTTAACTTCCTGGAGTCTCCATTACAACTGAAGTTTCAATGGACTGCTTCACACAATGGGCTCCCAGTACTTATTTGTAGAAACAATGACCCTGCAACATATTGTCTGTCTTTAGGACACCTTTGCTTTTGTATATTTTTTATTATTTTTTGTATACTTTATTTTTTTCTTTTTCTGAATGAGGAAATTTATTGATTTAATGTCCCTTGTTCTTGTGAGTAGCTGCAACCTGAGTGTGTCCATTCTAAGGTATCATATTACAGTCACTATACTGGTCCTTTTCTACTATGTTTTACTCCTGTAGGGCCTGAAATGTCCAATAGGAGCCTCTACTCAAGTAGCTATGGTATGGGAAGTCTTTCTGTATATGTGTTGCTTTTATTGGTTAATGAATAAAAAAATTGCTTTGGGACTATAGCAGGGCAATACAGAGGTAGGTGGGGAAACTAAACTGAATGCTGGGAAAAAGAAGGTGGAGACAGTGAGATATCATGTAGCTGCCTCCAGGAACAAATGAATCATAACCTAGCTGGTAAGCCACAGCTACATGATAATACACATATTAATATAGATGAGTTAAATTAAGATGTTAAGAGCTAGCCAATAAGAAGCTACAGCTAATAGGCCTAGCAATTTCTGTGTGGTTATTTTGGGGCTGAGCAGCTGGGGACAAGCAAGTTGCCTTTTACAGCAGATTGGCACTCCAACGTGTGCTAGCTAAATCCACATAAAACCTGAGAGGGCTTGGAAAGAAATTCTAGATACGAAAAAACCAAGTTTAGTTGCATTTTTCCCTTGATGGTCTCTGCTTGCAGTGACATGCTGCAGAAAAAAGCAAAGTTTTGAACCGGCGTCTTCTAAGTCGTTCTGCCAGCATGAACTCTGATTCTTTCAGGAGGTCCAGCTATGAGCTTTAAAATGAGGTTTGTGAACAGAGTGCTATAACTTGCTTAATGTCAACATAGACCTGCTACAACACAACCCTAGACCTGAGGTGGAAAGAATGGCTCTCAGAGGTGATGAATGGACCTCCAACATGTTGGACTGAGTGGAGCCAAAAGGCAAAGCACTCTTAGTCCAAGCAATGCTGCTTTGCATGTTAAGAAGCAGTCCTGATCAGAAGAAGATTAGACATATTCAATAAAGACAGATAAATGTATGTAGGCTTGGGAGAGATAAGAAAAAGAGTACAGATAGTCATAGATTAAAGGAGTAACGATAATATATTTATTATCTTTAAAATATAATATTTAAATAATATATAAAATTGTTATATAATATAAGAAAATAAATATTAAACTTGTGTAAAAATTAATAGAGTAAGAAAAACAAGCCACGTAAAGATGGAAAATACACAGAGTCTGGATAATGTATATTATTGTGTTTCCTTTGAATTTTTTGATTGTGAATAAGCTAAGTACAGAGAGAGATTTCATTATATGGACAGCTAAGTTAAACCAACATAAAAGTATCTTGACTTAAGAATTTCAGTGAGAAGATATGTTGCTTTGAAAAAGAGGTTCTTTCTTGTTTCCACAAAGAATGAGAACCTGTGGATTCCTTCCAGACTAATGTGATTTGATGCACCAAGAACCCCAAAAAGGTAATTGTAAATACCCCCCAAAATACTTTGCTCAACAAAAAGCAGAAAGCAGTTTGGAGAGAATTACTCCCAAATTCTCAAATATTATTTATAAAGGTTTGTTTACATTTAAACGAGGATATACTATAGAAACTTGCATTGGTATAGATTTTGGTTTATTGATACAAATTTAAGGTTAAGGTTAATTTTGTTTTACTGTGTATATGTATTTCTGATCTTTATTAACATATTGTATTGGGCCAGCTCTTTTAAACATGTAATGCATAATTAAGAATTATAAGTTAATAGATAATCATCTATAAAAGTGAAGTTTGTAATCATGTTAGTTAGATTTTCTAGATGTACAAAGATGTATTACAGATGGAGAGGCATTCTTAAAACCTTTCAAAGACTACAGAATATGGTAGTTAAAATGTTTTAAGAACTTAGGACTTTTCATGACAGTGAGACACATCTCCTCCTGACAGCACCAAGCTACTTCAAGAGGATGATGGGCACCAAAGAGGCTCCTTAGGGAGTTCGTTAGCCATTTGGGTAAGAAACTGCTCTAGCCTGGACTGCTTGATGCTATGCTGTATGAACTGGACATGCCTGACCCACAGAGAAATGACTGCTGAACTTGGCTAAAGGTGAGATGGTCCTGTGGGGTTCCTGCTACATGAAAGAGTCTGCCAGACATCCTGCAGGACATAGACGAAAGCAACCAATGAACTTTGCCATCACAAGGCAGAATAGATCTTCAAATTTCCTGCTTCATGAAAATGTCAGCTGGATACTATGGGCTTGTAGACTGAAAATGGGTACTTCAACAATACAGAAAAAATTTCGGTGACTGACAAGGTAGCAAGATGTCTCTGTCAATTTTAGAGTTTGGGAAGTTGCTTATAATGCACTTCCTGCTGACTTGGGTATTATATTCTTCTGGAGTCTTTGATGGAGTTGAAGAATAGATAATTATAGTTTTCTTAGTTATGATAAAAGATAAATTAGGTATAAATACTATAACTATAATTCTTTTTTTTTCCTGTTTAGGTGTTATTTTATTTTATTTTATTTTTATTTATTTATTTATTTATTTATTAAAGATTTCTGCCTTCTCCCCGCCACCACCTCCCATTTCCCTCCCCCTCCGCCATCAAGTTCCCCTCCTTCATCATCCCTAAGAGTAATCCGGGTTCCCTGCCCTGTGGGAAGTCCAAGGACCACCCACCTCCATCCAGGTCTAGTAAGGTGAGCATCCAAACTGCCTAGGCTCCCACAAAGTCAGTAAGTGCAGTAGGATCAAAAACCCATTGCCATTGTTCTTGAGTTCTCAGTAGTCCTCATTGTCCGTTATGTTCAGCAAGTCCGGTTTTATCCCATGCTTTTTCAGACCCAGGCCAGCTGGCCTTGGTGAGTTCCTGATAGAACATCTCCATTGTCTCAGTGTGTGGGTGCACCCCTCGCAGTCCTGAGTTCCTTGCTCGTGCTCTGTCTCCTGTTCTTGATTTGGACCTTGAGATTTCTTGTTTGATACCTATTTTGTTATATGTAATGTCACTGTATTAAAGTTAAAATCTTTCTTTTTATTTAAACAGAAAAGGAGAAATGTTGTGGGAAGTCCTTCTGTATATATGTTGCTTTTATTGATTAATGAATAAAGAACTTAGGTAGGTGGGGAAAACTAAACTGAATGCTGGGAAAAGAAGGTGGAGTCAGTGAGACACCATGTAGCTGACTCCAAAAACAGATGAGCTGGAATCTTGCAGGTAAGCCACAGCCATATGGCAATATGCAGGTTAATAGAGATGGGTTAAATTAAGATGTCAGAGCTAGCCTAAAAGAAGCTATAGCTAATAGACTAAGCAGTGATTTAATTAATAGTTTTGTGAAGTTATTTCAGGGCTGAGCAGCTAGGAATAAACAAGTGGCCTCCTACAACATAACTAGACTTGACATTTTTTTCTGGTGCCCTTCATAAATCTTGGCTGTGGGCCAACCCCTGTGCTATCCTAATAGTAAAGGAGCTTTGTGATGAAAAGAGCTCATATATAGAAGTAGTTCTTATCATATGAAACAAGTTTGATAGATTTGACCAATTTGACTGTGGGCATTTATTTGGAAACTCCCAACTTTTTTGGATGTTTTAAGGAAGCCTCCCAAAGCTCTGGCAAACACCTGCAGGTCTATATCTTTGTAGTAAAGCTAGGCACTCTATATCCTCTGTGTTGCTAACTTGGGGAAAAGAAGTGATTGCTGAACTTTACTATCTGTAAAACCCAATGCCATGTAGATGATGCCTCCAACTTCTGCTGACAGTTTGAGATATATTATTTGTTATGGCTTTTGACACTTTAAGAGGCAAGCCATGCCCACTTCCGGTGACTCCTGCTCCCCTCCACCCCTGCCATCTTGGATCTCTTACTACTCTCTCTCTTCTGCGCATGCATGTCTCTCTGCCTCCCCCCTTCTCTCCCTCTTTCTTCTCTTCCTTCTTTCCCCACACTCTCTCTTTCCTCTAAGTAATAAATATTCAGTTCTATTCTATTCCGTACGATGTGTCCACGTACCTTTTTCCTGCCACCTGCTTACACCTGCCTGCTGCTCGCCACTGGGAATCTGCACTGCTCCAACAGCCATCTCTGCCGTGCTCGTGGCTGCTCTGGCAGCCCACCAGGGACACACAAGCATTTTTAAAATTGGTGCCATGTGATTCAGATAGGCACTCCTTCCCGAAACACCTCTCCCAGGGTCAGGATCCTGAACCGGGGATTTTTCCACTCCCACCACCAGCTTCCCAGATGGTTTCAATCTGTGAGTCTCCTTGTTCTGCTATGGTTGCTCCACTTTACCAGAATTGTGTTTGGACTGATCCAGGGGATCAGTTTGCCTGCACGTTAGCACTGCACACTCCCCATACGGTGCATTCAGTTGGAGGCCCAGGGTCTCCCAGTTCCTTTATCTCTCTCTTTTTTTTGTTTTTCATTTCTTCTCTTTCCTTTTTCTGTTCTCTTGTCATAACCGCCTATTTAGAACAGCCCTGGCCTCTCTGGTTTCTGGGTCATCCGACCAGATCCAGCTAGGCCATAACACTCCACTCGTGGTCTTCGTACATGAGTCCTCATTGTTCACATTGATTTGCATCCTGACTATTTCCTGGAAGACATTCCATTATAGGCCTTGTGTGCCGCTTTTTTCATGGGTTTTCACGATTTTGGCTTTGGATAGCAACTGGCTCCACGGCTTTTTAAAATTCCAGGCAGCTTTTCAATCCCAGCCATGGCATGGTGCATTTTTTTCTGTTCCAACCTTTTGCCCCCCCCCCATGGCTTATGGTATGGCATGGAAGCTCAGCAACAGGACCGATCATGCCTTTAGGTCCCTCTCATTAAGCTTAAAATCCTTACAGCTCAAAAATTGTGAGTTTTTTTCATACAACACATGGGTGCAGCCATTTTGACTGGGGTCCAGTGACTTTACCACCATCTTGGCTGAGAGCCAGGTCAGGTGACCAAGTTCTCCCAGTTTTACTTAAGAATACTCTGTCTTGTTCCCCGGTTTTCACTAAAATCCTCTTGTTAACTCTGTTACATGTGTTTTGCGCAGTGGCATGTCTTTGATAGGGCCCATCAAAAGCATCCATGTTGCCCAATTCCTGTTCACTCTTTCTATGTATAATAATTGTTTATTACATCTCATTTCAGACTACAAAATCATAAGTCTCATATTTTAAACAGGTATGTACTTTTAAGT
Source organism: Chionomys nivalis (assembly GCF_950005125.1). Lineage (NCBI taxonomy): Eukaryota > Metazoa > Chordata > Mammalia > Rodentia > Cricetidae > Chionomys > Chionomys nivalis. The sequence continues at coordinate 186,330,522 of NC_080086.1, read as the reverse complement.
CTCTTAAAAATATATGAAGCTGTTCTCTACAATTGTCAGTTCTGCCATTAACCTTCTATTGTAAGCCATTTCTTCTTTCTGTCTTTTTATGAATGTAAATATTACCTATTAAGAGCCAGTACAGTCAGACCCATTCTTCCAGGCAGGTTCTAGCCTGGGGAGATCTGGGGAATGTGATATTTAAATATTTAATTATTAAAAACTTTTCATAACAAAAAGATACAGGTTGGCTCCTAGCAGCAGCACTCTGTTTCCTCCAAAGAAGACAGAAGACAAATGGACACACAGAACAACGTCCTTCTGCAGTTCGCTTTGACTGCTGAGCACTGACCATTGGGAAAAACTGCTTTTCATCTAAACTAAAGATCTCCAGACGTGGACAGAATCGCTGGAATCGACAGCCTAGCTGCTCAGTCCAAGGTAGGCCTGTCTTCCTACAGATTTCTTAGCTCACAGGGTCTTCTGGAGCCTGGCAGGCCCTGCACTAAACAGCAAAGGTCAAGCGCAACCTTCAGCGACTATGGAGGACCCAAAAAAGAGTACCTCTGGGTGCCAACCAAGTAAGTTCTCTGTCATTTTTTAATCAGTAACTCAAATAAAATCTTATCCTTCTCAAAGATCTCTGACAGTTTGATAGTTAAAAGGCTTCGCCAGGTTACCTCACCAAATAAATTTCAAATCAAATTTCTCTCTTATGCTGCCTTCCATAGTCTTAAAAAATGCTTTTAATTGTACAAAAATATGCCACATCATTATGTGTCTAAAACTTCTGTTTTCACAAATTCAGGAGGTTCTTATGAGTTCTAGGGAGCTGATCCACCTTGAACAGGATAAGAGACACCAGACATTTCCATGCCACAGACACCGGTTGGAAGCAAGAAGACCAGCTGTGCCAGGATGTGGCCAGCACCCAGCCTTCTCTCGGGTTCCTCCCCAAAAGAAGATGCCCAGAAATAAGCTGGATCCAATCTTGAGAATTCGCTGCCCCAATTCCATCAAACTGTGCTGTCTATTCTCCTGCTTTTTATTATGAAAAAGAGATGGAATTGTTATGATTTTTGACTCTTTAAGAGGCAAGCCACACCCACTCCCAGTGACCCCTGCTCCCCCCCCCACCATCTTGGATCTCTTACTGTCTCTTCTTAGCACGTGCATGTCTCTCTCGGGCCCTTTTTCTGTCTCTCTCCTTTCTCTTCTCTTTTCCCTTTCTCTCTCTCTCTCTCTCTCTCTCTCTCTCTCTCTCTCTCTCTCTCTCCCTCTCCCCCCTCTCCTTTCTTTTCCCCCTCCTTTAAGTAATAAATGTCCAATTCTATTCTGTATGATGTATTTATGTGCCTTCTACCCACCACCTTCTCACACCCGCCCGCATGGTGGGACCAGCTTGCTCAACGCACATGGTAAGGGGTTTTCAGAGCAAGGAATCAATTCTTCTCTACTAATTCTCCATATTGCTATTTTTTTCTGTTGGTGTAGTAAAACACTTTGATGAAATTTGGCTTATAAGTAAGCAGGTTTATTTTTTTAATATTTATTTATTTATTATGCATACAATATTCTGTCTGTGTGTATGTCTACAGGCCAGAAGAGGGCACCAGACCTCATTACAGATGGTTGTGAGCTACCATGTGGTTGCTGGGAATTGAACTCAGGACCTTTGGAAGAGCAGGCAATGCTCTTAACCACTAAGCCATCTCTCCAGCCCCCAAGCAGGTTTATTTTGACTTAATTCAAAGATGCTATCCATCCTGGTGAGGAAGTAAGGTGGTAGGGGTTTAAGGTGGCTAGTCAAATTACAGTCATAATCAGGAGACAAAGACTAAAGAATGTTTGTATTCAGGTCCTTTCCAGTTTTCATTCAGTTTGGGACAATAGTTTACTCAGCAAAGTTGCTCATACTTAAGGTGAGTCTTCTTATCAAATCAAGAAATTCCCATATGTGTTTGAGGCTTGCCAACTCATTACATCTATATTCTGTTGACAATGGATGCTTTGTCCTTATTGTAAATATTTTGTTATAATTTCTACATCATTGTAGTCATATAACATGTTTATATGTTTTTATCTTTGTATTTAGGTCACTTTCCATGGTGTCTGTCAGTTAGATATATAGAATCCAAAATTATAGGGGGTATAGTATGTTTTATAAAACAGAAAGCAGTTCAAGTTGCAGAATTATTTAATTTGGCTTTATTTATTGCACTTTCATATTATTTCATTATTTATCATATTTATATAACATTTTGTGTATTTTATGATTTTTATAATTTTTACATGAATAGAAGGCCTATTTTATGAACCAAAGGATAGTTTGGTGCTGAATAATTGTACACATATGCATTTCAGCAAAACATATGTCTGAAACTATATTAATTTGTCTTTATTCACAATCAGTAATCATCTTATTCTTATCACTGGTTAAAAGCATTTTTATTCTAAAATTTCTTATTACTTAAAAATAATACTTATAGAAAAACTTTTCAAATACTTCAGGTCTTTTGAGTTTAGTTAAGAGTTCATTTGGCCTTTATGTTTTTGTTGTCTTTTTTTTTTTTTTTTTGGTTATTGGTTTTTGGTTTACAAGACAGAATTTCTCTGTGTAGACCTAGCTGTTCTGGAACTTGCTCTATACACCAGGCTGGAGTCAAACTCAAGACCTCCATCTGCCTCTGTGTCCCAAGTGCTGAGATTTAAGGTGTGTGCCACTATAACCTGACTAAAATGCCTTAATTTAGTCTGTACTCCTGTCTTCTCTGCTGATCTGTTACTTAAGAATCTCTCTCTACCTGCACTTCTTTTTACTTCTTTGAAACAGAGGAATAAATGCAGGTTGCTACAGTAGTCAGATTATTGAATAAATCTGAGCAACGCTGCCTCAAAAAGAAGTAATTAAAATAGGTGTGGAGCAGTCCATGGAGAACTGTCTGGATGCCTTCCTGATCAAGAAGGGCTGATTTATTGGGATAACTATTGAAATCTCATTTCTGAATTTGAAAAAATATGAAAATGGAATTTCATGTAGAAAATTATCCTTTGACGTGAGAAGTATCGATTTTGATTTGTCAGTGACCTAATTAAATCTGACTTTATTTATTAACATGATATGTACATGTAAGCAAAGAAGTAAAACCTGTTTCATTCAAGTAAATCTTGTGAAGTAAGTAATCTGTTTTGAATTATGACATTTAGACAAAAAGTCTGTCCTGGGGGATAATAAATGCACTTAGAGACACTCCCTTTGACACATGCCAAGTGTCACAATATCCCTTCGGACAATTTGCCAACAAGGTAGTGTTGGGTATAGGAGAAAAGCAGAAGATATGACCATGTATCGTGATACCTTGTATTTGATCTGTGCAAGCCATTAACATTAGGAGAAAGGAGAGGTATATAAAATTTCTCTGTTCTATTTTAAAAATCTATTCTAAACCTACAGTTAACTAAAAATGAAATAATCTAAGAAATACGTATAGAAACATATTATTACATGAATTGTGCTTTTCTTAGTCCAAATAATTCTTATTTTCAATTTTTAGGTAAAAATTAGATTTTAAAAAGATATTAATCCTTCTATGAAGGTATAAAAAATTGTAGTGTTTTCTTTTAAATAAAATCTTTATTTGATTGATTTAAATGGAATGTTGTCAATGAGACAAATTGGAAGAAAAACACAAACTATGTGTCATATTCTAAATAGACCCAAACTGGGAAGTCAAGACAGCAAAATGCTAGTCTGTCCATACTTAGAAACGATACCTTCCTAACTTGATGCAGTGCCGAGATTGATATCATCGACCATTATCTGTATTTACTTGTTGATTGGGATATCATCACTGCATCTCTGTCCCTCATTAGAAGCTGCATGGCTTCTGATGGGAAGTTCTGTTGCAGAATAGCATCATACATAGAGGCAGCCCAGCCTTGTTCTGGGCATATTTGACATAATCTTCCTTCAGTTTCCCAAATAATCCCCTGGCCAACTCTCTTTTACTTTTGAATTAAAGTTTGTGATACCTGCCCTTAACTTGTAGAAAATATCACAGAAATGAGTGGTATAATTGAATAAAATTGTGACATCTCAGAAAAAGTCAACTCTATCTTAAAAGGTAAGAAAAGCAAGGCAAAAAACAAAAACTCTTTTTTTTAAGTTACTGATCAGCAATTATTAATACATATGATTTGGTCCCAAACAAATCTCAATGTGACCCATTGGGGTCAAGAAAACAATTAATATGCCTCCAATCAATATATCTTAACTCATTACTGCACAACTTCTTGGTAGCTAATTGCCAAGAAAACCATGTATAACTTAGTTCCTATTTACCTTGTAATCAGGATGTTCCACGTTTGACAGAACCATGCTGAATCTGAACTACAGAGTTCCCTGTAGTTTGTCAGACGTTTTTATTTACCTTAGCACAGACTATTTTAGCATAAGAAGAAAATGCATTGCATAAACATTGACCCATGAGATGCTGTCAGGGGATCAAGAGCAAGTGAGCAGGTCACAGGGCCTCTTTTAGAAATAGCTTCTTAGAGAAGACAGAAGGGAGGAAATAAATTTTACCACAAAAGAAGTAAAAAGAGTAAAACTTATGCTATCAATTGGGCCTACAAGTAGAATTCTTACATAAGCACCATTCTTTAAGGCACAAAGGGACACTTACATGCACAGCACAGAGAGCAGGAAAGCAGACACATCTACCTCCTGTTGTAATATGAGCGGCAGGTGGCAGGGTTGCGTCCCCGGCACCCAGCCGCCCGCATGGCTAGCTTATGCCCCGAAATAATTACTGTATTCTTTTAATCACTGCCTGGCCCATTAGTTCCAGCCTCTTATTGGCTAGCTCTTACATATTGATCTAACCCATTTCTAATATTCTGTGTAGTTCCACGAGCTGGCTTACCAGGAAAGAACTTAACCTGCATCAGTCTGGAGTGGGAGAATCATGGCGACTCACTGACTCGGCTTCTTTCTCCCAGCATCCTGTTCTGTTTACTCTGCCTATCTAATCTTCTGTCCTATCAGGGCCAAGCAGTTTTCTTTATTAATTAACCAATGAAAGGAACAGATAAATGCAAGACCCACCTCCATCATTTCCCCTTTTTCTGTTTAAACAAAAAAGAAAGACTTTAATTTTAACATAGTAAAATTACATATAACAAAAGTTATCAAGCAAGAATTACAGTTACAATATTTATATTTATTTTATCTTTTATCATAACTAAGGAAAACTATAACTATAACTAACCATTTTTTAACTCCATCAAAGACTCCAGAAGGATACAATATTACCTAAGCAAACAAGAGATCCAAAACTCTAGAAATGACAGAGACATCTCACTGCCTGGACAGTCACCCAAAGTTCTTTTGTATTGTTGGGGCATCCATCTTTAGCCTTTAGGCCCATAGTATCCAGCAGACATTTTTATCAAGCAGAAAAATTTAAAGACAGTTCAGTCACTTTTTGCTGTGTCCTGCAGAATGTCTCGCAGACTTTTTTATGAGTCAGGAACCCCGCAAAACCATCTCACCTTTAGGCAAGTTCAGCAGTCCTCTTTTTGTGGGTTCTCTGTGTCCAGTTTATGCAACAGTCCAGGCATGAGCAGTTTCTTGCCCAAATGGCTATCAAACTCCTTAAGGAGCCTCTTCGATGCCCATCATCCTCTTGAAGTAGATTGGTGCTGCTAGGAGCAGACATGTCTCATTGTCATGAAAAGCCCTAAGTTATTAAAACATTAAATGCCATGTTCTGTAGTCTTTGAAAGATATGAAGAGTGCCTAATTGAAATATATCTCTATATATCTAGAAAATCTAACTAACGTGACTACAAGATTAACTATTATTTATGATTATCCATTAGCAACCTATATTTCCTAATTATACATTACATTTTAAAATGAACTACACAATCACAATACCTTAATCAAGATTAGAAATATGCATATACATATAACAAAACTGACCTTAAAAATCCATACCAATGCAAATTATTCATATCTATATCATATCCCCCTTTAAATGTAAAAAAACATTTTTAAACCATATTTGGGAACATGGGCGCAGTTTTTTATCTCCAAACTGCTTTCTGCTGAATGGGGGCGTTGTTAATTAGGTCTTTTATGGTATAACCTGTGTGCCAGATTCATCTCAGTTGGCAGTTGAGTGAAGTAATTTTCTGAAGGTGTTCACAGCAACCTTTCAGGAGGGTGTGGTCTATCATACCATATTGGGATAGACGCAATCCACAGGGTCTCATCCTCTGTGAAAACAAAAGAAGACCCTCTCCAAAGCATTATATTCTTAGACCCATATTCTGAAATCATAATACCCTTATATCCATTCTGGTTTAGTTTGGCAGCCCATATAATGAAATGTCTCTCTGCACTTAGCTCCTTTACAGTCAAAAATTTTAAAGAAAACACAATAATACAAAGAATCCAGACTCTCTATTTTTACGTGGCTTATTTTTCTTTATTTCTTTTCATCTGTACTCTGTCTCTTTAAAGACTTTACCCCTTTTTTAAGACATTAACTTTATTTTTTATATATTTTTTTCTCTTTCTCAAGCCTACGTATATTCATCCAACAGTGTCTGAATCTGTTCTATTGTGAATCTGTAATTTTTTTACTATTCAGGAGCACTTTGTTTTGCGCTTTTAAATTACTAAGCCCTTAAGAATCTAAGCTGTGACATTCCTAGGTCAAAAACAGGTACTGCCTGCTTGCCCCGCCCAGCCCAACATGGCGGAGCCACTCATGCCTCTGATCCTTGCACATTGCACCAGTAGCATGATGGAGCTGCTTGTGCCTCTGAGCCGCAGCACAAAATGACTTCCTTTTAGGCACACAATGAGTCTAGTTGCCATCAAACAAATCGTAGCACTTTACTCCAAATGATCCATTTAAAAGCTCTGTCTCCCGCAGGAGCTAGACAGAGATCGCAATGGCGGCACAGCCCAGAAAGCCGGCATTTTAAAACAGCCAGTTTTTTCCTGCTGCTGAGTCAGGACAATTTCTTTGTGGCACGCAACCCAGAAACAGCAAAAAGCTGTCTTAAATTTTCTCTCTCTCCTTCTTAAGCCCTCTCAGATTTTATGTGGAGTTCATTATCATGCTGGGCGCCACTCTGTTGAAATGGGAGCGGTGGGGCTGCTTCCCATCGCCACCCGGTTAGCTTTACCTGAAATAATTACACGGAAACTGTATTCTTTTAAACACTGCCTGGCCCATTAGTTATAACCTCTTATTGGCTAGCTCTTACATATTGATCTAACCCATTTCTAATATTCTGTGTAGTACCACGAGCTGGCTTACCAGGAAAGATGTTAACCTGCATCAGTCTGGAGTGGGAGAATCATGGCGACTCACTGACTCGGCTTCTTTCTCCCAGCATCCTGTTCTGTTTACTCTGCCTATCTAATCTTCTGTCCTATCAGGGCCAAGCAGTTTTCTTTATTAATTAACCAATAAAAGCAACAGATTAATACAAGACCCACCTCCATCAACCTCCTAATCCTCATCCAGACTTGGAATTCTGAGCACAATTCAGAGAACATCACATGGGATTTCCTGATGAGTAGAAACCTTTGCCATTAATGTCAATATGATATTTTAAAAAATAAGTAGCCCAAATGGTCATTTGAATTGGATTCCCAAATTTTCTCATGGTATTAGTAACTGAAAGCATTTTAAAATATCCTATATCATATTTTCAAATAAGAATTTTCTCTGGTCGCATGTTTTGTATAAATTATCTTATGGGCTTCCACAGAGAGGAATCTTTGGCTGTACCTGTGTGATCAAGAGTATCACAAACATCCAATTGAACTGCCTCACTCAGCGGTACTATGAGATCTTTCCTCTTTAGCATATTAGACAGAGTGTGTGCCTTGCTAACTAAGCTGAAAGACAACATAACCTCCTTAGAAAGGGGTTATCAGCTTGGGTCATTGTTGGAGAATGCCTTTAATTCCAACACTTGGGAGGCAGAGACTGGAGGGGGGGGGGAGGACTATCCTTGTTCCTCATGGGAGATTGCAGTGAGATCTGCATAGGACTTTGTTTTAGGTAGTTCTTAGTTTTAATAGGTGAACAAGTAAAGTATAGAAAGGGGGAAAGAAAAGATTTTAAAGGGGGGAGAGGGAAAAGGAGAGAAGTAGGAGAAACAGAAGAAAAGAAGAGAAGATAAAAGGATAAATTAGAAATAGAACGGGGAGAAGAAAAAAGAAAGGAATGGATCTATAGAGTAAGGGATTTCTAGGAATCTTGTCTTCTTTACGCTGATGATAGTCATTAAAAAAAATAAAACCTCCCATCTTTTGGATCCCTCCAAATTGATCATGTGTAACATTTAAATGCAAATATTACTTGAAACATAAACTGTAAAGACTTCATTTGAAATAATAGTTCATAAAACTTTTTCAACAATATTGGTCTAGTTAATTACTCATTTTCTGATGCCTAATGTTTACTCAGAGAAGATTTTAAGTATTTTATTTACAAGATTAGGTTATGAGAGGAACTAAGTTCAAGAGAAAGGCTTGTTTATTGTACTGCCATTTATAACTTTTGTGATGCTGTTTATATATTTGAGTATATATTTTTAAAACCATAGAAGAATTTATAAAATATTGTCTCAACCTCAAGCTAACTTTATTCTCTTCTTTTTTCAGAATAGAAACATTTAAATTATAAATCATTCCATTCGACTATATAAGATTGATCAGAAAATGATAAGCACTTGAATGTCTTTAAATTATAAATTTTGGGGGCTTTTAATCAGGATCAGAAAAAAATAAAACAAAGCTTGCAAAAATATTGTGCTTGATTTCTACTATCATGCATGTGTCATGATAAATTACAAACTCAATAGAGAGAAATATGGTGAAATGGAAGGGAAAGACTCTTGCTTGAGTTCTGGTGAAATCTGCTAGCTAAGTGACCTGGGACAATTCATTAACTCTAGCTCAAAGTGTTTCTTGCCATAGGAGCCTCCATGTGGGACAAAATGAGGTGATGTCTGCAAACACCTGTTTTACCCAATAGTTGGCACAAAATGGTGGAAATGAGGTTGGGGAGACTAGGGAGGTGGCTGGATAACATTATGCAGGAGTGTTACAGTGCTGCATCTAACATCAGGCTCAAAATGAGAATTACTTTCCAACCTCAGAGACTTGGAAATAGTCCTCTCGTGCCTTGTAGACAAAACTCTGTGGAAACGAGACAGGATACAGACACAGACAAAGAACCAAGGCAAAAAAGCAGAAGCACTTCTGAAGGGGTAAATTAGTAGAAAAAAATTTGCAGCATATGAGTGAGAACAGAAACTTTAAAAGAAATCGGCTGACGGAGGAGAGCACCCTGAATGTCACCTGTGCACAGTGGAAAACCAAAAATTGGAAAGACTGCAAGCATTAAGGACTTATTATATAAGAGTGAAATACATGTCCTTGTGGTATGATGAGCATCTTTTGGATATATAACCCAAAGTGGTATTACTGGGTCTTGAGGAAGGTTGTTTCCTAATTTTCTGAGAAATTGCCACACTGACATCCAAAGGGGCTGTACAAGCTTGCATTCCCACCAGCAATACAGAAGTGTTCTGTTTACCCAACAACCTCTCCAGCATAAGTTGTCATCAGTGTTTTTGATCTTGGCCATTCTTACAGGTGTAAGATGGAATCTCAGAGTTGTTTTGATTTGCATTTCTCTGATGGCTAAGGATGTTGAAGATTTCCTCAAGTGTCTTTCAGTCATTTTAGATTCTATTGAGCAGCATTATTTGTCATGGCTGGAACTTGGAAACAACCTAATGTTCCTCGACCGAAGAATGGATAAGGAAAATGTGGTACATTTCCCAATGGAGTACTACACAGCACAAAAAATAATGACATCCTAAATTTTGCAGGCAAATGGATGGAACTAGAAAACATCATTTTGGGGGAGGTAACCCAGACTTAGAAAGACAATTATCACATGTACTCACTCATAAGTGGTTTTTAAATATAAAGCAAAGAAAACCAACCCACAAATCACAATCCCAGAGAACCTAGACAACAATCGATCTAATCTGCATGGGAAGTAGAAAAAGACAAAATCTCCTGAGTAAATTAGGAACATAGGGACCTTGGGAGAGGGCTGAAAGGGAGGGGAGAGGCAGGGAGGGGAGCAGAGAAAAACATAGAGCTCAATAAAAATCAATAAAAAACAAACAAAAAAGAGTAAAATACACTCACAATTATGAACATATTGTGAATTAGGTGAGCTTAAAAGATAATTCATACCACATCAGAAATAAATGTTTTATTATTTCATTAGTTTTTGCATGTGTATGGTCATATACCTGTATATACATGTATGATTTATTATGCAGTAACTGCACACCAGTTTCATCCCAGAGTCCAGTCAGCCTTTCCATCAACTTCTTTTTTTTTTCTTTTTTTTTTTGGAATTTTTTTTTCTGGGAAATAGCATTATTGTTTTTATTTATTTATTTATTTACTTATTTATTTATTAAAGATTTCTGCCTTCTCCCCGCCACCACTTCCCATTTCCCTCCCCCTCCCCCATCAAGTCCCCCTCCCTCATCATCCCTAAGAGTAATCCGGGTTCCCTGCCCTGTGGGAAGTCCAAGGACCACCCACCTCCATCCAGGTCTAGTAAGGTGAGCATCTAAACTGCCTAGGCTCCCACAAAGCCAGTATGTGCAGTAGGATCAAAAACCCATTGCCATTGTTCTTGAGTTCTCAGTAGTCCTCATTGTCCATTATGTTCAGCAAGTCTGGTTTTATCCCATGCTTTTTCAGACCCAGGCCACCTGGCCTTGGTGAGTTCCTGATAGAACATACCGAGTCAACTTCCGAGTTACTTAAAGAATTTACTAAATGTTATTGTAACATGTAACTATAGTGGAAAAAGAGGAGCCTTTCCCATAGAAATTAAGTGGAAATATGTGTGACTTAGATGTATAAATATTGATGGGTAACTTTTCTAGTGGGATATTTAAATGTTCTTTTATTTAATTTTAAAAACACTCACTATTTTGTTAATACCAGAGTTAATCGTTGAAATATATGAACATTGATGTTTTCTTTGACTTACCAGTATCTCAGTGTCACTGTGAAGTTAAAATAAAACAGAAAAATAATTGAATGTATGCCTTTAATCTGTATTTGGGAAGATGCAATATTTAAAGGACTAATATCTCTCTAGGAATGAGGGAATTTTCCAGCCATAAAACATTTGTCTATAAGTATGAGTCTGTCACTAGGACCCATGTCAAAGGTTTAGGTCGTATATGCATGCAGTCCCAAAGTTGAAATCCTATGACCTTTTTGGCCATTAGTCAAGTTTTACTGGTGAGTTATGTCTACAAGAGACCCTGTTTTGATGGAAGTAGATTGTCTTTTGAAGAAGGGCATTCAAGGATGTCTTCTGAACTGTACAAGTGCATATCTGTAATGCATATCCACATGCACACAAATATTCACAAGTACATGGCAAAGAAACACACTCTACTGAACAAGTGGTCACACCACTCATTAAAGTGAAAATTCTTGCCTTTTAGAAGGACATATTATCAATTCGAGTATTACAACTGGAAACTTCTAGAAAAAATTTGTTTCCATTTGAATTATTTATTTTTCTTATCACTATGGACTTATTAAATACATTTTGCAAGCATAAGAGGTGTTTAAGAGGCCAGGTGGTGGTGGCGCACGCCTTTAATCCCAGCACTTGGGAGGCAGAGGCAGGCAGATCTCTGTGAGTTCGAGGCCAGCCTGGTCTACAAGATCTAGTTCCCAGACAGGAACCAAAAGCTACGGAGAAACCCTGTCTCAAAAAAAAAAAAAAAAAAAAAAAAAAAAAAAAAAAAAAAAGAGGTGTTTAAGAAAATGCTCTGTAGTTTTTACTTACTGATTTAGGCATTTGCGTTTATATGTGTCAACCAAAATAGAAGTAATTTAGAACAAATTCCAATGAAAGTATTCAGAAAACAGTAACACTGAACACCATTTAAGGAGTCCTCCATGCTTGTTACTCTCGGAAACTTCTCAGGGGACATTTCAGTAGAACCACTGGCTTCCTATAAAAGGGAACGCTTGGAAAGCATCCATTGGAACATCTGAAAAGAGTCTGTCCATTTGTGTTTCACGCCCAGTCAGCTATGGAGATTCTACTTTACTAAAAAGTAAGTTAAATGTTGCTGTTAGTAATTTATGTCTATATAAATCATGTATGTAAAATACACACATATAAGGACTGATTTTCTTGTGAGTTCCACATCACTGAGAAATGATGACAATCTCTACCAGATATGTCCTTGTCCTCACTCTGGTCCTGTTCAATGCCTTTTTTCAACCCTAGTTTTACATTGTAGGCTTTCCCTGCTTTTCTCTGTTTTGATGATTTAGGTTTTCTTGTAGCATTGTTGGTGATAAGTTAATTACAAAGTATAAACTCCTCCATGGCAGTAGTCCTCAATTTCCCTAATCCCATGACCATTTAATACAGTTCCTTATGTTGTGGTGACCCCCCAACCATAAAACTATTTTGTTGCTATTTCATAACTATAATTTTGCTACTGTTTTGAATCATAAGTATCTGCTCTGAAAGATATCAGTATGTACCTCCTAAGGGGTCATGATGCACAGGTTGAGAACCATTCCTCTGTGATGATGACTGATGAAGATTGATCTCAGAAAGGATTTTACATTGATGTTTCAACTCTTTCATGTCCCTCACCCCCACTTTTCATCCATTTTTACAAATATTGGTATTTTAGGAATTTGTACAAATGACAGCCCCAGAAAATTTCTGTGGAGCTTCCCTCTGGTGTAGATGTATTGATCATGGCTTCTCGTCTTCTCTTCCATGTTCGCTAAGAAGTGTCCTCCAGTGAAATCGTGTACCTTTGGAGCCAGAGTGTAGTTTATCTGACCTGGTGACTTACTCTGTTTTTTTTTTTTTTGTTTTTTTTTTTATTTTGTTCATTTAGAGCTCTACTGAAGAGTCAGATATTTTTATTTTATTTTATTTTTTAATTAATTAATTTATTTATTTCTTAACGATTTCTGCCTCTTCCCCGCCACTGCCTCCCATTTCCCTCCCCCTCCCCCGATCAAGTCTCCCTCCCTCGTCAGCCCAAAGAGCAATCAGGGTTCCCTGTCCTGTGGGAAGTCCAAGGACCACCCACCTCCCTCCAGGTCTAGTAAGGTGAGCATCCAAACTGCCTAGGTTCCCACAAAGCCAGTACGTGCAGTGGGATAAAAAACCCATTGCCATTGTTCTTGAGTTCTCACTAGTCCTCATTGTCCGCTATGTTCAGAGAGTCCGGTTTTATCCCATGCTTTTTCAGGCCCAGGTCAGCTGGCCTTGGTGAGTTCCCTATAGAACATTCCCATTGTCTCAGTGTGTGGGTGCACCCTTGAGATTTCAGTGTGGTGCTCCAATGTGGGTCTCTGTCTCCTTTCATCGCCTGATGAAGGTTAATATTCAGGAAGATGCTTATATATTTTTCTTTGGGTTCACCTTCTTATTTAGCTTCTCTAGGATCACGAATTATAGGCTCAATGTCCTTTATTTATGGCTAGAAACCAAATATGAATGAGTACATCCCATGTTCCTCTTTTGGGGTCTGGCTTACCTCACTCAGGATAGTGTTTCCTATTTCCGTCCATTTGCATGCAAAATTCGAGAAGTCATTGTTTTTTACTGACTTACTCTTTTCCAAAGATATAATAAAGATATGGATCATACATATGCCTCGAATATCCACCTCCACACCACATGACACCAAGTGTAGCATCTCTCTTTTCCTTTCTTTTTTTTCTGCAAAAGCCCGACTTGATTCTAAATTATTTATTTATCTGCCTAAAACTCACTTTCCTGCTACCACTCTCAGCCTAGCTCAGGCTCCTCAGTGTTATCCTACTTATACCAAATCATTGTATATTACATTGTACCGAACATGAAATTACAATGGCTCACACAGGAGGGCAACTTTCTTAGATTTCATTAAACACTGAAGAACCATTAAACATTTGACAGCATACTACTGTACATTTGATCCCACCCTGATATTAATGTATACATGATATAAACAAATTGTTCCTCTGACTATGGGCTTACGATACTTTTCACAATTTGACAAAATTTTGGATGCTCACATCTTTGTGCTTGACTTGTAAAGGTTTTCTAATAAGTTCAATGATTCTCTATTCAAGATGAGAACATTTATCAGGTACAGAACACGCCAAGCCCATCTGAACTCTGCATTTCAAGCCTTCCTCTGACTATGTTGAAGAGCTTAGGTGTGTTAGTTAGCTATAAAAATAGAGGCGTTAGCATTTTGTTGACATTCATGGGTTGACTGCCCTTTTCTGAATAGAAACTGAAAAGTAGGTTGCATTGGCGGTAGGAGAGCTGTCACAGAGAGATTGGTCTGGAGGCTGGGAAGGGAAACTGAGGTCAAAATGCAAAGAAGAAGCATTAAATTCGATGACTCCTATTCTATTTTAACTTAAAAATTTAACAATTTAAAAGATTGTGTTTGTAGACTCCATCATAGGCAAGGCTATACTATTTATTCAGAAAACTGATATGCCCGCCGGGCGGTGGTGTCACACACGTTTAATTCCCGCATTTGTGAGGCAGAGGCAGGTAGATCTCTGTGAGTTCGAGGCTAGACTGATCTACAAGAGGTAGTTCCAGGACAGGTTCCACTACTACCGAAAAACCCTGCCTTGTAAAAACAAAAATGAAACAAGAAAACCAATTTGACCAAATTCAAGTACTCCATAGCTTTTACAAATTGATAGTAGGTTCAGAATAGGAATTCTCCTTTGTTTATTGTTTAGATTTTGAAATAAAGGTAAATATATATATATATATATATATATATATATATATATATATATATATTTGGCTTTTCGAGACAGGGTTTCTCTGTGGTTTTGGAGCCTGTCCTGGAACTAGCTGTTGTAGACCAGGATGGTCTCGAACTCACAGAGATTCGCCTGCCTCTGCCTCCCAAGTGCTGGGATTAAAGGCGTGCGCCACCACCGCCCGGTGTTAAGTAAATCTTTTTTTTTTTTTTGGTTTTTCGAGACAGGGTTTCTCTGTGGTTTTGGAGCCTGTCCTGGAACTAGCTCTTGTAGACCAGGCTGGTCTCGAACTTACAGAGATCCGCCTGCCTCTGCCTCCCAAAAAGGTAAATATTTTGAAATAATATTTCATTATGAAGCCAAAATAAGAACATGGATAAGATGGAAACAGCATTACAAATATAACCAAGTATTAAGGTAGCCCTGAGCACTTAACACAACAGTACCTGCAGGCAAATGCCTTAGTGACAGCCCTTCCAGCTGAAACATACTTTTAGTGTTCTTGGATTTATTAGACCTGAAGAATGAATATCATTGAAAAATAAACATTAATTTAAAATCTAACATGGGATCATATACAAACAAATCATAATAAACTATATTGCAACCTCATCATAAGAATGGAAATTGCGGTGTTCATGTTTTCAAAAGATTGCATCACAGAGAGAGTGGGCTCACATAACAGTCTGTAAGGCACATAAAATTCATTCTCTGATATAGATAAAGGGCTTCTAGAAGGTCTAAGTCCATTGTGGAAAGAATTTCTGATTGCATGTAATTTCTGAGTGTAGCAGTTTTTCCTCTCTCACTTAAATGTAGTTTGTTTCCAAAAACAGAATGGCTAAATAATTTCAACACTGTTTTTTTCAAAAAAGTTAAGAAAAATTTCACATAATGTAGTTTTATCATTAAAAGTAATGCTTTATTCATTACAGAAAATTACTTTAGATAAATTGGACTAATAGATCAATTTGTAGAAAGAAGAAAGTTTGGGCATCATAAATCAAAATATATTTGAATTAAAAATCACAAACAAAAAACATTGTGGTAGGGACCAAGACTGTTTTTTCCAATTAGAAACATATACAAAGCAAAGTGGATATACATTCAGAGGATAAATTTTTCTTATAAGAATCATAATGTCAGAGTTTTTATTTATAATACTATTGGAAAGTATTTTAAAAATTGAGAGACAATATAATTTTCATATTCCTGATACTACCACGTTAAAACTTTCAGTATTCTGCATGCTGTTTTTCAGAACCATATAAACATTAATATTGCTATTACTATTATAACACACATGTTTATTGTAGAATAAATAGGGAGTGCTTTGCTTGTATAAAAGGGTTTATGAAATTTTTAACACAATAAAATATTTCAAGTTTCCCAAATTAATATCTAGGAATTTACAGTGTTTTCAAAACATAATGTTTCTTTCATAAAATATTTATTGAAGATTCACTTGTGTGTATCATTCCCTGTAGGCTAACAATTTTCTCAGGATCATTTGTTCTATATTATATTTATTCAATCACTATTTAATAATAGATCATTTATTAGAAAAAAACACTAAGTTTTCCTCTACACATGATAATCTCTACACATTCTGGCTTCTGAATACACCAGTTTTAGCTAAAAATCCATCATCTTATCATCCATCCTTAGACCAGAGGAAGACTTTTATATGCACGCACACACACACACACACACACACACACACATATAATATATGTAATGGTTAATATTAGTTCGTTAATGTTAACTGGACTCACACCCCAGTCTGCACATGATTTTTATTTGCTAGAACAGTCTTTTAGGAAAACTGTCAGTGAAAGTCTTTGTGTGTCTGAAAATGTCTGTATTTCAATTCAATTAAATGGTCACTTGGTTGGTTTTGTTACAGTAGTTAAAGTTTGTCTTTATCCCATCCTGCTGTCTTTGTGAGCTATAGTACAGTTGAGTATTATTGGAATTTTATGTTTACACATTTGTAGATAGTATCGGTGTTTTTATTATCTTTCACACTGTGGAAAATTCAGGCTAGATTTTTCCCTTCTGTTTTTATATATTTTTCTGTTATTCTAACTTTCTTGTATTAGTTTTTCTCTATTTTTTTTTTACTGACAACTCAATTTCAAAATATGTGTCCTTCTTCCATGTTAGAAAATTCTAGTAGCTTTCTCACCATGCCCGTTCTTCCTCTCAAACTCCTGCTGAAATCATTTGGAGAATCCTAAAGCCCTTGTGGATAAATCTTTCCTTGAATGATGTGTACTTGCTATTGAATTTTTATACCACTTACCGGGATCGCCTTGTGTCTCATTCAATTAATAAATAAATTTTCCATCACAAAAATCCATTCTGCTGTTCATGCCATCAACTGAATATTTTTGTGTATCAATGATTAAATTGTGTATTTCAAGGACCTCTGCTAATTCATTCAATTCTTTCTAAATTCTAATTCAACTTGTTTTAAAGTCTTCTATAACTTATATTTATTAACTCTGTTTTGAAGCATTATTTTAAAAATTTATCATCACTTATTGATTTGGGATTCCCTTCTGTATGCTGTGAATACCATTGTTTAATAAAGAAGCTGTTTTGGGCTTGTGATAAGGTATAGCAGAGCTATGTGGGGAAAGCTAAACTGAATGTGGGGAGAAAGGAGGAGGAGTCAGGGAGAAGCCATGGAGTTGGCACCTGAGACAGACATGCCGAAATTTTGCTGGTAAGCCACAGCCACGTGGTGAAACAGATTTATAGAAATGGATTAAATTAAGATGTAAGAGTAAGCTAGAAATATGCTTAAGCTATTGGCCAAGCAATGATTTAAATAATATAGTTTCTGAGTGATTATTTTGGGTCTGGGCAGCCGGAAACGAATGAAAAGCCTCCTTTCAACAACTTATTGGTTCTGCTTTGTTTATTTTATCAAATTACTCTATAGATAGTGTTTGGAACTGACATATATTTGTTTATCCTATCTGCACAACCTGCATAGGGTAGATGAAGAGCCATGCTGGGGTTGATACTTTGGTGTATTTTGAGTGTGAGTAGCTCTGGACATATCTGTCAACTCTAGCAAGCCTTGTGGTCAATAGATGTTATATATCCCATAATGTTTATTTAAAAGATAGACAGTGTTTCTAAGATTTTTATTCTCCCATTCAAGGTCACACTTCAACTGCCCCACAGGGAGGATATCAACACACTCCACTGGTGGTACTACCTTAAGGATGGACAGGAGTCTTCTAGCTACTCTGCCTATGACAAGTGAACAGGTCACATGTCCACTTTATGTCTTACGTACCAGGGATGAGCATGCTTCCTGCCACTCCAAGTTTCTGTGTACCATTGTTCTCCACAGTTTTTCTACTTTAACATGATGTAATATGCTTAAAAAATTTAAGATTGAAAATTATATAGTCTATTCCGCTATTTCAAATACTTCATGGCTTTTCAAATTTTTTTATTCTAATATGCATGGATCTGAAGAAGGTGGGGTAGGCTAAAGAACATATTTTATATATGTTCTTGAAAAATGGTAAGTCTATCATACTTTCCTCAGTATGTCTAATATTTATGATTCAAATTCCTTTATGCAAAACTATTTTAGCTTTAAATTTTCCTTGCAGAAAATAGAATGATTTTAATTTGTAATAAAACATAAATGTCTGGCATCAATGTTGCCAAAGAGAATATAATATTTAAACTTAAGTGAGTGCCTTTAATATTCTGAGTCCATTATTCTCACATATGTTCCCATACTTGTAGCTTTATTGTAAACTTCCTTCTTGAAATAGAATTGTACAGAAAGTCTCTCAAAGCCTTTAAGGAGAGAACCAGTTTTGCTGTTGTTACTTCAGAGTTTTGTGTGTGTTACCTTCCCATTTCTTTTCTTTCTTTTTTTTTTTTTTGTTTGTTTGTTTTGTTTTGTTTTTTCTTTTCTTTTCTTTTTCTGGTACTGTTTTATTGAGTACAAGTCATACTTTTGGGCTTTCTTCCTGGCAAAGCCAAAATGCTCAAAAAGTTTCCAAATGCTATGCTTTTCAAAGTTTCCTTTTCTCATTGAGAATCACTCTCAGAATGCAACCTGGCTTCGGTCAGAAAGTAAAGTTCCTTTCTGTTGAACCCAGACAGAGTGCTGGGCTGGCTTCTGTTCACCTACCATAGTCGATCAGAAGGAAAGTTCCTTTCTGTTGAATCCCAGACAGAGTGTTGGGCTGGCTTCTGTTCACCCACCATAATGGATCAGAAGTAAAGTTCCTTTCTGTTGAACCCAGACAGAGTGCTAGTAGAAGCTCTGTAAGCAACTACATTGAGGGAAAGGATTCTGGGATGAATTAGAATATTGTATCACTAGTGGATAATTGTTTCTACCATCCCATTAGCATATCTTCAGGAGAAACAACTGTCCTGAGGGGTGGATGCCTATCCAAGTGACTGATAGGTCCAGTTGTACAGGCTCTTAAGAAAGGAGACTGTAAACAAAACATTCCATGTTTTAATTGTTGGAACATTTCAGAATATCATGTCATCACCCTAGGCTAGAGGTAGACTTCAGATTCTGAATTCTTTTGACCAGGAGGAGGCTGATTTTCCATTAATGGATGGAACAAAACCTGATGTTGTGTTTTAAATCTTTAGAGGTAGTTGTGATGCTTCCCTGTCTAGTGTTATCAGGAAAATGGGAGGTAAGGTCCAAATCTGGCAATGACGGAGGGATCTATTCTCAATAATTTCCAAGCCTGCTAATCCCAGAACCCAATTGAGGTTGGTGTATGGGAGTATATCAGTTGATATATCATAAATAAATTTATCACGATGAGAATTTACTCTCTTTCTTTGTCCCAGTTTGAGGGCCAGAGCCTAGCCAGTTGTTCTGAGCTAATATATAATAAAACCTTTGGCATCCTGTCCTACTAATTCTGACCCTCAAGCATTACTTGAGGCTCTATTTCCTAGATCCTGAATTTGACTGAACCTTCCATGTAATAATTCAGAAACAAACTTACAATAAGCTATTGACCATTATATATCCTTTCTTTAACACATTCAAATGTAGTATTTGAAAAACATATCTTTGTACCTATATGTTTATTAATAATTATATATTTTAATTTTCACCTTTGTAATCAGTCAGTGTTACTCACATTTTATAATATTAAAGATTCTAACTAGGAGTGTATTTCTGACCTGACAAGTTAGAACTCCCTCCTATCAGACAAGAGCTTCTATGTCAAAGCTTTGACTCCATTTCAGTTAACCGAATTTCATTTTTATTCTTTGTTAAAACGGCATGGAGAAAACTTTGGGGAATAAAAACAGTAGAATAAAACTTACAAAAATTTCCGTGCAACTTAAGAAAAGTGTTAAAATAGGAAAAAATGCATCCAGAGTATAATTGAGTCAGACATAAACTGCGACATATGCACGTCAGAGACTGAGAGAAAGATTCCAATACAGGGCTACTGCTCAAAGCAGAAATTATGTGAGAGAACAATGAGTTTGCATTGTTTTAAAAATTTGTACTGACAAACTACAATTAGGCAGAAAGCAGACAGCAAGGGCAAAGGTAAAGGTCTGGGAGATAGAGCTCACCATTAATGTAAAAGACTGAAACCCAGGAAAATCAAGCAAAGGTGCTTCACAAGTCTTCCTTGATAGAAAGTAGGTGGAGAGAAAACCACGGATAACTCATCAGCACTAATTAAATTCTCCAATTTTAAAAGTGAAAGCAATTATGAAAATAGGGAGAAATATGAGTATCTCTTCGAGGGCAAATAAAGTATGGGGAGAATCAAAGAAAGCATTGCTTGACATCTTCCTCCTCCAAAGAGAAGTGATGATGACATGAGCCAAAACACAGAGCTACCTCCAAGAAGGAAGTGAGCATTAAAACCTCCTACAGAGGTGGGAATGAAAGGATTGCTCCCTTCTGCAGATAAAGGTTATGTTAATGGGGCTTCTCAGAGAAGAAAACATGCCAACACAGGAGAATGCACAAGCATTTCATTAAGTGTCTGCTCCAAAAGAAAGGCAGGGAGTTCAAAGAAGTGTCACACCAGGAGGCAGCTGCAATCCTGCTTGAAGGAGAGATGGTGAGGATGCTGGGTGGAAGCTTCCTAGGCTTTAATACTGTGGTAGGAAAATTTAGCAAAGGCTGTCAGAGAGTAATCAAGCCAGAGCGATCTGTCAATGGAGTTCCATGTGACCTAGGCTCGAAGCATGGGCCAAGCTTTGTACCCTGCCAAGCTCAGCTGCAGGTTGAGAATGACCCAGCGCAAAGCCAACACAGCAAACATTTAAGAGTGTTGATTGCGACTGGGGTCATTAGTCAGTTATTCTCTGTCTTAGGTATTTTTGTTTTCTGCGAAGAGACACCATGCTCACAGCAACTCTTCTGAAGAAAGCATTTAATTGGGGTGGCTGGTTTGCAGTTTCAGAGATTCAGTCCATTATCATCATGACAGGGATCATGGCAGAGTGCAGGCAGAGGAAGTGCTAGAGCAGTAGCTGAGAGTCCTACATCTTGCAGGCAACAGGAAGTTGACTGAGACACTGGGTAGTATCTGGAGCATAGGAAACCACAAGGTCTGCCCCTAACACTTCCTTCAACAAGGCCATACCCACCTAAACAAAGCCACACCTGTTAATAGTGCCACTCCTTGTGAGATTATGGGGGCCAATTACATTTAAACTACCAAACCCTTTATTCACTGGAGCTGATCTGCAGATGTGTTTTCTTGTCTGTAAGGACAGATGTCAAAGTTCACAGCAAATACCATGCTTGATGGGGGCAGGGGATAAGAGCATTCCTTTATTTTTCTTTTTTCTTTCTTTCTTTCCTTCTTTCTTTCCTTCTTTCTTTCTTTCTTTCTTTCTTTCTTTCTTCATTAAAGATTTCTGCCTCCTCCCCGCCACTGCCTCCCATTTCCCTCCCCCTCCCCCAATCAAGTCCCCCTCCCTCATCAGCCCAAAGAGCAGTCAGGATTCCCTGCGCTTTGGGAAGTCCAAGGACCTCCCACTTCTTTCCAGGTCTAGTAAGGTGAGCATCCAAACTGCCTAGGCTCCCACAAACCAGTACGTGCAGTAGGATCAAAACCCAGTGCCATTGTTCTTGACTTCTCAGCAGTCCTCATTGTCCGCTATGTTCAGTGAAACCGGTTTTATCCCATGATTTTTTAGACCCAGTCCAGCTGGCCTTGGTGAGTTCCCTAAATATCATCCCCATCATCTCAGTATGTGAGTGCACCCCTCGCGGTCCTGAGTTCCTTGCTCATGTTCTCTCTCCTGCTCCTGATTTGGACCTTGGGATTTCAGTCTGGTGCTCCAATGTAGGTCTCTGTCTGTCTTCTTTCATCGCCTGATGAAGATTAATATCCAGGAGGATAACTATATGTTTTTATTTGGATTCATCTTCTTATTTAATTTCTCTAGGATCACGAATTATAGGTTCAATGTCCTTTATTTATGGCTAGAAAACAATTATGAGTGAGTACATCCTATGTTCCTCTTTTTGGGTCTGGCTTACCTCACTCAGGATAGTGTTTTCTATTTCCGTCCATTTGCATGCAAAATTCAAGAAGTCATTGTTTTTTACTGCTGAGTAGTACTCTAATACGTATATATTCCATACTTTCTTCATCCATTCTTCCATTGAAGGGCATCTAGGTTGTTTTCAGGTTCTGGCTATTACAAACAATGCTGCTATGAACATAGTTAAGCATATACTTTCGTTGTATGATAGGGCATCTCTTGGGTATATTCCCAAGAATGGTATTGATGGGTCCAGGGGTAGGTTGATCCCGCATTTCCTGAGAAACCGCCACACTGCTTTCCAAAGTGGTTGCACAAGTTTGCATTCCCACCAGCAATGAATGAGCGTACCCCTTACTCCACAACCTCTCCAGCAAAGGCTATCATTGGTGTTTTTGATTTTAGCCATTCTAACAGGAGTAAGATGGTATCTTAAAGTTGTCTTGATTTGCATTTCCCTTATCGCTAAGGAAGTTGAGCATAACCTTAAGTGTCATTTGGACATTTGAACTTCTTCTGTTGAGAATTTTCTGTTCAGCTCAGTGCCCCATTTTATAATTGGGTTGATTAGTTTTTTACAGTCTAGTTTCTTGAGTTCTTTATATATTTTGGAGATCAGACCTTTGTCAGTTGCGGGGTTGGTGAAGATCTTCTCCCAGTCAGTGGGTTGCCTTTTTGTATTAGTGACAGTGTCCTTTGCTTTACAGAAGCTTCTCAGTTTCAGGAGGTCGCATTTATTCAATGTTGCCCTTAATGTCTGTGCTGTTGGGGTTATACGTAGGAAGTGGTCTCCTGTGCCCATGTGTTGTAGAGTACTTCCCACTTTCTCTTCTGTCGGGTTCAGTGTGTTCGGACTGATATTGATGTCTTTGATCCATTTGGACTTGAGTTTTGTGCATGGTAATAGATATGGATCTATTTTCATTCTTCTACAGACTGACATCCAGTTATGCCAGCACCATTTGTTGAAGATGCTCTCTTTTTTCCATTGTATACTTTTAGCTCCTTTATTGAAAATCAGGTGTTCATAGGTTTGTGGGTTAAAGTCCGAGTCTTCTATTTGATTCCATTGGTTGACTTCTTTGTTTTTATGCCAATACCAAGCTGTTTTCAATACTGTAGCTCTGTAATAGAGTTTGAAGTCAGGGATGGTAATGCCTCCAGACGATACGTTATTGTATAAGATTGTTTTGGCTATCCTGGGTTTTTTGTTTTTCCATATAAAGTAGATTATTGTCTTCTCCAGATCTGTGAAGAATTTTGATGGGGATTGCATTGAATCTATAGATTGCTTTTGGGAGAATTGCCATTTTTACTATGTTGACCCTCCCAATCCAAGAGCAAAGGTGATCCTTCCATTTTTTGGTGTCCTCTTCAATTTCTTTCTTCAAAGACTTAAAGTTCTTGTCAAATAGATCTTTCACTTCCTTGGTCAGAGTTACCCCAAGATATTTTATGCTATTTGTGGCTATCGTGAAAGGTGATGCTTCTCGGATTTCCCTCTCTGCTTCCTTATCCTTAGTGTATAGGAAGGCAACTGATTTTTTGGAATTGATCTTGTATCCTGCCACATCACTAAAGGTGTTTATCAGCTGTAGGAGTTCTTTGGTAGAGTTTTGAGGGTCGCTTATGTATACTATCATATCATCTGCAAATAATGAAAGCTTAACTCCTTCCTTTCCAATACGAATCCCCTTGATCCCCTTATGTTGTCTTATTGCTATTGCTAGAACTTTAAGCACTATATTGAAGAGGTATGGAGAGAGTGGACATCCTTGTCATGTTCCTGTTTTTAGTGGGATGGCTTTGAGCTTTTCTCCATTTAATTTAATGCTAGCTGTCGACTTGCTGTAAATAGCTTTTATTATATTTAGGTATGACCCTTGTATCCCTAATCTCTCCAAGACCTTTATCATAAAGGGGTGTTGAATTTTGTCGAATGTTTTTTCAGCATCTAATGAAATGATCATATGTTTTTTTTTTCTTTCAGTTTATTTATATGGTGGATTACATTTATAGATTTTTGTATGTTGAACCAGTCCTGCATCTCTGGGATAAAGTCTACTTGATCATAATGAATAATTTTTCTAATGTGTTCTTGGATTCAGTTTGCCAGTATTTTATTGAGAATTTTTGCATCAGTGTTCATGAGTGAGATAGGCCTGTAATTCTCTTTCTTGGATGAGTCTTTGTGTGGTTTTGGTATCAGGGTAACTGTAGCTTCATAAAAGGAATTTGTCAATGACTCTTCTGTTTCTATTTTGTGAAATACATTAAGGAGTATAGGTATTAGCTCTTCTGGGAAGTTCTGGTTGAATTCTGCATTGAAACCATCTGGTCCTGGGCTTTTTTTGGAAGGGAGGTTTTTGATAACAGTTTCTAATTCTTCGCAACTAACAGGTCTATGTACATCATTCACCTGGTCTTGGTTTAACTTTGGTATATGGTACTTATCTAAAAAATGTCCATTTCTTTTGCATTTTCCAGTTTTGTGGCATACAGGCTTTTGTAGTAAGATCTAATGGTTCTCTGAATTTCCTCTGTGTCTGTGGTTATGTCCCCCTTTTCATTTCTGATCTTATTTATTTGCGTGTTCTCTCTCTGTCATTTAATTAGTTTCGATAAGGGTTTGTCGATCTTGTTGATTTTCTCCAAGAACCAACTTTTTGTTTCATTGATTCTTTGTACTGTTTTCTGTGTTTCTATTTTGTTGATTTCCACCGTTGGCAGTTTGATTATTTCCAGTCTTCTACTCCTCCTGGGCACGTCTGCTTATTTTTTTTCTAGAGCTTTCAGGTGTGCTGTTAAGTCTCCAATGTATGATTTCTCCATTTTCTTTAAGTGGGCACTTAGTACTATGAACTTTCCTCTTAGCACTGCTTTCATCATGTCCCATAGGTTTCAGTATGTTGTCTCTTTATTTTCATTAAATTCAAGGAAGACTTTAATTTCTTTCTTAATTTCTTCCTTGACCCAGGCGTGGTTCAGTAGTTGACTGTTCAGTTTCCATGAGTTTGTCAGCTTTTGGGGGGTAGCATTGTTGTTGTCTTCTAACTTTAATCTGTGGTGATCTGATAAGACACAGGTGGACATTGATTTTTTTTTGTGTCTGTGGAGGTTTCTTTTGTTACCGAGTATGTGGTCAATTTTCGAGAAGGTTCCATGAGCTGCAGAGAAGAAGGAATATTCTTTCCTATTTGGGTGGAGTGTTCTATAGATGTCTGTTAAGTCCATTTGCTTCATTACCTCCTATAATTCTCTTAATTCTCTATTAGATTTTTGTCTGATTGACCTGTCCTTTGGTGAGAGAGGTGTGTTGAAGTCTCCTACTACTAGTGTGTGTGGTTTGATGTCTGCCTTGAGTTCTAGTAATATTTATTTTACATAAGTGGGTGCTTTTATATTAGGGGCATAGATATTCAAGATTGAGACTTCATCCTAATGAATTGTTCCTGTTATGAGTATAAAGTGTCCATCTTGATCTCTTCTGATTGATTTTAGTTTGAAGTCAGTTTTGTTAGAAATTAGTATGGTCACACTTGCTTGTTTCTTAGAACCATTTGCTTGAAAAACCTTTCCCAACCCTTTACTCTAGTAGATGCCTGTCTTTGTGGTTGAGATGTGTTTCTTGTAAACAGTAGAATGTTGGATCCTGTTTTCGTATCCAATCTCTTAGCCTATGCCTTTTTATAGGTGATTTGAGACCATTAATATTAAGTGATATTAATGACCAGTGGTTGTTTATTCCAGTTATTCTTATTGTTTTTGGTAGTAGAGTTTGTGTGTCTCCCTTCTTTGAGTTGTATTGGTGAAAGGTCACTAGATGCCTGAGTTATTGTAGGCAGTGTTGGTAATGCTGGATTCCTTGGGTTGTGATTTTCCTTCTATTACTTTCTGTAGGGCTGGATTTGTGGCTATGTATTGTTTAAATTTGTTCTTATCCTGGAATGTCTTGTTTTCCCCATTGATAGTGAATGATAGCTGGGCTGGGTATAGTAGTTTGGGCTTGCATCCATGGTCTCCTAGTTTCTGTAGTACCTCTATCCAGAACCTTCTGGCTTTCATGGTTTCCATAGAGAAATCAGGTGTAATCTGATCGGTTTACCTTTATAGGTTACTTGACCTTTTTCCTTTGCAGCTCTTAATATTCTTTCTTTAATCTGTATATTTTGTGTTTTGATTATTATATGGTGAGGGGATTTTTTTTATCAAGCCTATTTGGTGTTCTGTATGCTTCTTGAATATTCAAAGGAATATCTTTCTTTATGTTGGGAAAGTTTTCTTCTATAATTTTGTTAAAAATATTTTCTGGGCCTTTGTGCTGTGACTCTTCTCCTTCTTCTATCCCTATTATTCTTAGGTTTGGTCTTTTTATTGTGTCCCGTATTTCCTCAATGTTTTGTGATGAGAGTTTGTTGGCTTTGCTGTTTTCTTTGGTCAGTGCGTTTATTTTCTGTATGGTGTCCTCAGAATCTGAGATTCTTTC
Organism: Chionomys nivalis; assembly: GCF_950005125.1. NCBI lineage: Eukaryota > Metazoa > Chordata > Mammalia > Rodentia > Cricetidae > Chionomys > Chionomys nivalis. The sequence goes on along the minus strand of NC_080086.1, from coordinate 186,303,607 downwards.
TTCTATCTCTTGTATTCTATTGATTATGCTTGTTTATGTAGTCTCTGCTTGTTGACCCAGATTTTCCATATCCAGCTGGTCCTCAGTTTGTGTTTTCTTCCTTGCTTTCATTTCAGTTTTCAATTCTTGAACTGTTTCCATTACCTGTTTGATCGTTTTTTTCTTGGTTTCCCAGGGTATCATTTATGTATTTACTCATTTCTTCAAACCTTTTGTTATACTTCTCATCCATTTCTATAAGGGCATTTTTTACATGTTGTTTAAGGGACTCTATTGCTTTCATAAAGTGGATTTTTTCCACTTCTTCTGTGTTAGGGTGTTCAAGTCCTTCTGTTGTAAGATCATTGGGTTCTGGTGTTTTCATGTTGTTTTTCAGATTGTTGGGTGAATTCTTGCCTTGGTGCCTGCCCATCTCCTCCTATTGATGCTATCTAATGGATCTTTTAAAACAGGATCAGGTTTCCCTGCTGGCCAGAGGCCCCACTTACAAAATGCCCTCGCTCCATTTCCTGGCTCCCGCCGTGGGTCAAGATCCCTCTCACCACTCAGAAGGGTCCTCAGGAACAGGACCAGGATCCCCATTCACCAGGGACCTCGCCAACAAAAGGCCTATCTCTCTGCAGGTCAGCCACCAAAACAAAGAAACTTCGCTGCCCTCTGCCTGACGCACCTGACCCAGTGCCCAAACAGGCAGAACTGAGTGATCCTGTGGTCCCCCGGTAGGGAGGGAGAAGGAAGGAGGCCCCTGGGCGCAAGCTGGGATGGGCCAGAGAGAGAGAGGTCGTAGCAGAGAAGGAGCAGCCCCAGTAGAGGGGAGCAGCCCTTGCAGACTGACCAGGGAGTCAAGGGGGTTGGGGAATGTCCCCGCTCCATTTCCTCGGTCCTGCCGTGGGCCAAGAACACTCTCCTCACTCAGGAGGGTCTTCAGGGACAGGACTAGGCTCCCTGTTCGCTAGGGGACCTCGCCAATAAAGGGCCTACCACTCTGCAGGCCAGCCCCCAAAAAACCTACTTGATTTAATTGTACTGGGGTAATCTGCTCTCAGTGTGGGCTTCACTCTTTCATGCTTGGACCATCCCGCATCTGCCGCGTCTGCACGCCTGTCTCTCTGCAGCATCTGAGAACATTCCTTTTTGACACAGTGAAAGGATTATATTATATGACAATCTACGCCAATAGACAAGATAGGTAAAATAAGAAGTGAAAACTTGAAAATTAAAGATACAATTTGTTTAAATTTAAAGAAAACATTGTGATACTAGAGAATGAGGTCTGGGTAGAGTGGCACAGGTTTCTTGATGCCTTATGTAAAAAGTTGAAAGTAAAAGTTCACACCAATTTGAAAGAGAAGCAAGCTAATATTCGGAGCAAAGTCATACTGATTAAAGGAAGATACACTGTCAAGGTAGACAGCAGACCACAAGAGAGAGCCCTTGAGGACCCCAAGCTACTACTGTGGGTTGATTTGTGAGGCTTAAAGAAAGAGGAACTAGTTACCAGAGGGTTAATTTAGGTGGCTCTCCATGTTTTTATTGAATATCAAGTAATATCAAAAAATTCACAACACTCAACAAAGTCACATAAGAGATTTATTGGGTTGGGGCTGGAAGGAGCCAGGAAAGAGGCTGAAACCTGCTCCTGTGGGTTGGTTTTTATGAGATCTAAAGGAAAGAGAGACTAATTACCACAGTGTGTAATTTAGGCGGCTCTCCGTGTATCTATTGAAAGATTATGTCAGATATTTACTTTTCCCTCTATGCATGTTCTATTCCATAATGTACCACATTTAATCATATGTATGCCCAATTATACATAAGCATAAGATGCTAAATAAGAAATTTCCTCTAAATGTTTACTAAGGAAGCTAATTTTGTCTTAACTCGAATGCACCCAAATGCAGTTCAAGCTTGATTGACCCTCCACTCAATGGCTGCCTCTGAGCTTGGATGGAGACAGCAACAGTCCAGGCAGGGATGGTGGGCTTTGCAGATGGTGTGGAGGATGTACATATAGAAAAACACCACTATGGTGGAAATGTGTCACAGCGGTTAATAGAGGCAAGGCAGCTGCTCTGAGTCATTGAAAGCAGGATTGGGGTGTGGGGTGGAAGAGCTCTGAGGAACCTGGCTCCAGAGTGTGGGCAAAGGACTTTTGGCAGCTCCTAATATGCCAAATACTTCCTGTTCCACAGGACCCAGGTTTGTTTGATTCCTAGCCTCCCATATAAAGACTAACAAGGTCATGAATTCCAATTCTAGGAGATGTGATGACATCTTCTTGCTGTCACCCACCTTATGCACATGGTGCACAGATATATATGCAGACAAAACAATAGTACACATAAAATAAAAGTAAATAAATCAATAAAATGATGGTGTATATGTTCAATGAGTATTTTTTATGCCTAAAATATATGGCATAAATCATGTCATTATCAATAACATAAATGGACCAGGAGAACTTACTCAAAGTATGATAAATCAGACACAAAAGCATGAATAGCTATATACTTCCCTGCTCCCATATCCACTCCTCCTCCATCCCAACTGTCCCATTCCCCCAAGCTCTCCCTATCCTCCCTTTCTCACTTCTCTCTCCCCATCTTCCCTTACCCCCGTTCCACCCCCACCCACAAGCTCTCAATTTTTGCCTAGAAATCTTGTATACTTCCAATATCCAGGAGGATAACTACATGTTTTTTTTCGGGGGGGGGGCTACACCTTCCTATTTAGCTTCTCTAGAATCATGAATTATAGGTTCAATGTCCTTTATTTATAGCTAGAATCCACTAATGAGTGAGTACATACCATATTCATCTTTTTGGGTCTGGGTTACACTCAGGATAGTGTTCTCTATTTCCATTCATTTATATGGGAGCAGGGAAGTATATATCTTAATTAAGGGAGCCATTTGAGGGTTGGAAAGAGACTGGACTCTAGAGGGGTTCCCAGGTGTCCAAGGAGATGTCCCCAGCTTGTTCCTTGAGCAGCTGAGGAGAGGGCTCCTGAATTGGCCCTATACTATAGCCACTCTGCTGAATATCTTTTTTTGTTGTTGTTTGTTTGTTTTGTTTTTTTGGATTTTCGAGACAGGGTTTCTCCATAGCTTTTTGGTTCCTGTCCTGGAACTAGCTCTTCTAGACCAGGCTGGCCTCGAACTCACAGAGATCTGCCTGCCTCTGCCTCCCGAGTGCTGGGATTAAAGGCGTGTGCCACCACCACCTGGCTTCTGATGAATATCTTACATATCACCATAGAACCTTCATCTGGCGATGGAAGGAGATAGAGATCCACATTGGAGCAGTGGACTGAGCTTCCAAGGTTCAAATGAGGAACAGAAGGAGAGAGAATGTGAGCAAGGAAGTCAGGGCCTCGAGGGGTGCACCCATCCACTGTGACGGTGGGGCCTGTCTAATGGGAGCTCACCAAGGCCAGCTGGACTGGGACTGATGGAGCATGTGATCAAACCCGGACTCTCTGAATGTGGCTGACATGGAGGGCTGACTGAGAAGCCAATTACAAAGGCACTGGGTTTTGTTTCTACACCATGTACTGGCTTTGTGGGAACCTAGTCTGTTTGGATCCTCACTGTCCTAGACCTGGATGGAGGGGGGAGGACCTTGGACTTCCCACAGGGCCGGGAACCCTGACTGCTCTTTGGACTGGAGAGAGAGGGGAAGGGGGAATGGGGGGAGGGGGAGGGAAATGGGAGGAGGGGAAGAGGTAAAAATTTGTAATAATAATTATAAAGAAAAAAAGGATGAATAGCCACAAGATATCACTTACATGGTATAGGGGACAGTTTTTAGTATTTGTTGGCTATGCATACCAAGTTGGGTACCAGCTGGACACAAATAAGAATCACCTGGAAAGAGTGGAACTTAGCTGAAGAATGGACTCCCTCAGATTGGTCTGTGGACAATAGGGAATGTCTTAATGTGGCATGGTTCAACTCACAATGGGGGTGTACCATCCCTAGGCAGGAAGGCCTTGTTTCTGCTTCAATTCCTGCTAAGACTGCTGACCTGATTTCCCCAGATGATTGACTGTGACCTGAAAGAGGAAGCCTTAACACCCTTGCCATTCCAAGTTGCTTTTGAACTTGGTGTTTATCATGGCAATAAAAAGTAACTAGGACAAATGAGTTATTCAAAATACTCAGACTCAGAATCAGGGAGAAAAATGGTTGCCAAGAATTGAATATTTGTCAAGGGTTGCAAGATGTACCTGCACAAGATAGATGCTTCCTACAGCGGGGCTGGGCAGCTAGCACCTGTAGTTAATGAATAACTGATTTTTGTTAAGTGTTCCTATTATCTAACAATCATAATTAAGAAAGCAGCAAGAAGAAGAGAGAGTTGGGATATTTCTACGGCATAAAGCATTATGATTTTTATGAATGTGCACTTATATCCAAATTCACTAAGTTGAGTACATAAAATACATATAACCTTAAATTTTTGTTACATTTATTTGTGGTCTGTGTGTCTGTGCGCACGCTCTCTCTCTCTTTCTGTGTGTATGTGATAACATGTGTATAGAAGATAATTGCCACAGTGTGGGTCCCTGGTATTAGACTCAGGTCATCAGGCTTGATAGGAAGCTTTGCCTGCTGAGCATCTCACTGGCCATATACTGCTTTTTATATATCAACTATACCTCACAAAAGTAGTTTAAGAACCATGTTAAGTTATGCACCATTTTGAAATTTTGCAAACAAAAATAAGGATAAAATTTTAGATGCAAGAACTATATTTCACTGCTTGAAATGCCTAAAAGAAAGGTTACAATGAGATGAAGATTTAAGTGCTAGAAAGAAAACCAAGTAATATTATGTAAAGTTCCTTTTCACAAAATGCATAAAATTGTAAGACCGTGGTTGCTCATAAGAAATAGTCAAGATATTATCCTTTTCAAACAGAAATATATATGAACTATCTGATACTCTCCATTATTGTTTTATTTAAATCACATTCAATTAAATGGTAGATAGCAACTAGAGCTTTGTATTTTAATTAAGTATTATTAAGTCCCCATATAATGAAATTGGCAGGCGCTCACTGTTTGGAAGAGAGTGATTAGGAATTAAAGTAACCAAGAAAAGCAACGAGGAGTCAAACATAATATGAGATATAAAAGCATCATATGACATCTATTATTAATCCATTGTTTTTCTAATACTGCACTTATAAACCTGAATACTGACATTAAAGCTAAACTAATAAAAATGAGTAGAGTAATTTCTATTCATAGGGAATGCAGTTTGGGGATAATTTTTTTAATGAAAAAGGCTTTTTTAAAAATTCTAAAAATGAAATAATGCCACTTTTGCAAAGTTATTCCAATTTTCTGGTTTTTAAGAATCCTTGGGGTGCTGTTTTTAAAATACTCCATCTGTGCTTTTTGTTCTTTTCCATTAGATGAAAGGGCCCGTTCCCAAATGCAGGTAAAGCTTCACAGAGCACTACTGTTTTAGTCTTTAAAAATACGGGTTGGGATCAAAGGACTGTAGAAATCAGCCTAAATCGATGATTTTGAGAACGGAATGACACAGATATCTGTTTGGTTTTATCAGACGATCTTTGATACTAAAATGCTAAAGAGTTTTCATTTGTTCTCCCAGTCTTGGAAAGCATATTCTGTTCGTGCGGTTTCTGAAGATCCTTGTCCTGGACAGGGCAGGAATGAGCCTATAACCAAACTCTTATTTTCCTAAGACGCAGGAATAATATCATTAGTGTTGCCCTCATGTACCAAGGTAGGGTCGCTGAAGTTCAGCTTCTGCCATTTTCAGTGATTTGCTCTCCAAAGTGTTGGAAAGTTAAAAGCTGTTCACAGTACTTACAGAGAAGACCCACCTCTCTCTTGAACTGACCTCAGATGTGGATCGAGACAAACTCCAGCAAAGTATCTCCTTCCTGGGGCTATCTGCTGCGACCCACACCGCTTGAAGGTAGTGAGGATGACTTTGGGCTCTTCATTACCTACACTTAGAGAATATCCTTCAGCAGGATTAGTGATGAAAGGCTTAAAATGTAAATTCCCAGGACATTCTCTAAAAATGAGTTTCAGTCAAAATGCTATTAACAAGCTGGTAGTCATTTTCTGCTGCCTTAAGCTCACAAGCAACCAGGGAAATTAACATGGGTGGAGGCGATCCACTGCAGGACCCCTTGGGGAGCGGAGGAACAATGGGGATATCGGAGTGCACCATACTGCGGGGAACACAATCACAAAAATAAAGACAACCATAAAAACCAGAGCTAATAGACAGCATTGAATTTGTGTCAGGCACTGTGTTAAATGCACAACCTAAATTATTTACTCTTCCCACCAATCCTTCCAGACAGGATGTTTCCCATTGTACAGGTGAGAATGTCAGGCATGAAAGAAAGGATTAGTGTGTCAAAGCTAACAGCATCATTGACATTTCAGCGGAACATAGACACTGAAGGCCTTTACGGTTAGAAATAATATCTAATGAAATCAGCCTTACATTGTTTCTGTGGATATACACGAAAGGATCAGTTGGTGCTGTCCATCGATAATAGCAGTATTTACTAAAACTGAGATTTCTAAGAACACCAGGGATAATAGTGTGCACTATTGAGAACACACCATATAAGGTGCTGTTTCACGTTTGTTTCACATTTTATCTGGTTTTATATAGACCCTCAGTGGTTTTAAAGAAATTAACACTGCTATTGAAAGACCTGGATAAATCCAGACCTCCCCAGCAGAAAGAAAATAGCCAAAAATCTGAGCAGGAAGAGAAGAATCAAAAATCTAGGATTAGCCGGTTCAGTGACTGTGTTTCAGGAACTAGCTGAAGATAAAGTTAGATTGTGATCTTGAGAAACAGGGAGTTTACCCCTTGTGATTTTAGGAACTAGCTGATTATGACTTTGAGCGATCTTGAGAGGCATGAAGTTGTCCCCTTGTGACTTTCTTTGACACCCTCCCCTGTCCCTATTGTTGGGCTGTGGCTTCTTCCTATAAAAACCCCTTCTTCAGGTCACTCGGGGTCGAACTCTTCCTCTGCGTGGGTTATGAGTCTCGGCCCCAGTGCACTGGTTCCCATCTCATCTCATCTCATCTCATCTCATCTCATCTCATCTCATCTCATCTCATCTCATCATTAAAGCCTCGTGTGATTGCAGCAAGGACTGTCTCTCATGAGTTACTGGGGGCAGGGGGTGTCATGTTATCCCGAGACTTGAGTGAGAGTCTCCCCAGCACTGGGGGTCTTTCACTATCTTATTTTTACATATGAAAGACAACAAACTAAATATATGTTAAGATTCCTGTCAAAGGTCAAAAGAGAAAGAGAAGATTCAAACCCAATGGCCTGGCTCTGGAACTATGGCACCCAGTCAATATATATATATATATATATGTGTGTGTGTGTGTGTGTGTGTGTGGATTTTATACACTGGACAAGAATGAAAGGAAGAAAACAACAGAATTACATGAAGCTGTAGTTTTTGCACGTTATTTCTCCTAATCACCAAAGCAAATAATGACAATTATACATGACAATAGATTAATTTTGCCATTTCATTTAACAACATAAAATTCTCTTAAAAGGGCAGACTTTGTAACGTCTACTTTTTTCTCATGTATACTGTTGTATAACAGATATACAATTTAAGACATTACTACAGTAAAAATGAGTTGGGTGGCGCTTGAAACTCACTTGGACTGAGCCTATCCATCCTCAGTACTTGTCTACTGATCTCTAAATAACCAAGGCACATTTTCCTCCTCAAAGCAAGCCCTGGTTAGTCTGCTGCATGTTGTTATTTCAACAACTGAGTTCATAGGAGGGTAGGAAATGACTGTTTTCCACCACACACATACCTGTTTCTCCACTTCCTCTGTCATCAAGAAGAGTAAGATCCCTGCCTCTTGCATCAATATCCTTCATAAACCATTCTTTAAAAGTCTAATACACAGGCTGATCCATATATTTTTAAATTTATTTTTGTTCTCACTGTTTTGTGATTGATAGTTAAATTAGACATCACTGGCAATGTTTTTTTTCCCCCAATTTCATGGCTCTTACTATATATACCTTCTCAAATTTCACTACAGAGAAAGCTCTTATTCAGTTACTATTGGATGGTTTTTCAAACATGTGTGCTTTAAAAGTCTCCAGAGAATTTTACTGTATAGTGAAGCTGAGGAACTCCAGAACTGGAGAACTGAGAAGCATCTGGAGTTGGGAGCTTATTTCCAAATACTCTAGACAGGTGACACTCACTTACCCATTGGCCATGACATACAGTATGTGTTCATTTCAGGTTAGCAGGGCTCAACTTGACGTAACTCAGTTCTGTTTCTTGAGATCCAGACTTGAGGGTAGCTAAAATCCAGAACAAAGACAATGTTCCATGTGTCTACAAAGTTCTTTGAGATTACTGAACCAGGAATTCTGACATTTTCTTAGTTATTGTTGACTCCAAATGCCTACTGCCATTGAGTTTCTGTCTATTGTATTGATATCCTTGCTTTAAGTCTCTCATAAAGTCTTATTTTGTTGTTATTGTTGGATTCTCATGTACCTACATCATCATTTAGAGAAGGCATGGACCTTGTAAGCCAAGACTTCTCAGTAAATGGATAAGTGTGAAAGAAGAATAACACCATAATGAGGAAAATAAGAAAAATGTTACTTTTACTTTTAATTGCCTTAAAAAGATAAAAGTTAAAAAAAAAACTTTTTTACTGTAGCTCTCCCTATTCTTCTATTCCCTTTATAGCTCAGCAATTTTAAAATATATCAGTACATTTCAGCACAGTGACTCAGTCACACCTGGAAAATGGTGCCTTTTACTCCACAGAACACTAAAATATACATTTAATAAAATATCCTGAGCAATAGCCCTTCACCTCCTGTCTATACAAAAACATAAAAAAGAATAGTATAAAATACTTTTCCCCAAATATCAGAGTTTTCATAATTCTCCATTCCTCATCTGTAAGAAGGCAGAAGAAGTTATTTCTTTAATTCTGGATTAAATAAGAGACTTTTAAAATTTTTTATTAACACATTTAGGTTTTCATTGGACAGATTGCATGTTTCTTTGAAATAAATATTAAACTTTAGAAATGTTTTATATATCTCAAACTGGACTGCTAGCAATTGTAAGATTTAACCTTGGTCATTTGTAGCTTTTTGTCATGTGGCAATAAATAACCAATCTTGGTATGTTTCCTGTCACTAAATGACATCTGAAACAGATATTTGTTGCTTGGGAAAGGGAAGAAGTGACATTCTTACAGGTACTTTATTTTTGTCACAAATTCTAATTTGTTTTTACCTAAGTGTTTGTCTCTCTGTGTGCATGTGCACATGTGTGTGAGTGTCTGTGGAGGACAAAAAGGGTGTTGGACCCTCTGGAACTGGAGTTACAGACATTTGTGAGCTGCTGTAATTGGCTTCTAGGGAACAAACTTTGAACTTATGAAAACAAGTGCTCCTTACTACTAAGCCATCTCTCTACCCAATCTAAAATAACCTTTATTATATTTATTGTTGTGTGTGTGTGTGCATATGCATGTGTATGTACACATGTATATGTGTGTGTGTGTCTTTGAGGTGGCTAGATAATAACTCTAGGGAATGGGGTAACTCTAACCAAGGAAGTGAAAGATCTATTTGACAAGAACTTTAAGGCATTGAAGAAAGAAATTGAAGAGGACACCAAAAAATGGAAGGATCTCCCATGATCTTGGATGGGTATGATCAACATAGTAAATATGGCAATTCTACCAAAGGCAATCTATAAATTTAATGCAATCCCCATTAAAAGCCCAACAAAATTCTTCACAGACCTTGAGAGAACAATAATCAACTTTATATGGAAAAACAAAGTACAAATGGCCAAGAGACACTTAAGGTCATGTTCAACTTCATTAGCAATCAGGGAAATGCAAATCAAAACAACTTTGAAATACCATCTTACACCTGTCAGAACGGCTAAAATCGAAAACACCAATGTTAGCCTTTGCTGGAGAGGATATGGAGTAAGGGGAACACTCATCCATTGCTGGTGGGAATACAAACTTGTGCAACCGCTTTGGAAATCAGTGTGGCGGTTTCTCAGAAAATTCGGGATCAATCTACCCCCAGGATCCAGCAATATCACTCTTGGGAATATATGCAAGAGATGCTCTATCATACTACAAAAGTATTTGATCAACTATGTTCATAGCAGCATTATTTATAATAGCCAGAACCTGGAATCAATCTAGATGCCCCTCAATGGAAGAATGGATAAAGAAAGGGTGGAATATATACGCATTAGAGTACTAATCAGTGGTAAAAAACAATGACATCTTGAATTTTGCATGCAAATGGATGGAAATAGAAAACACTATCCTGAGTGAGATAAATCAGACCCAAAAAGATGAATATGGTATGTACTCACTCATTTGTGGACTCTAGCCATAAACCAAGATCATTAAGCCTATAGTTCACAAGCCCAGAGAAGTCAAATAACAAGGTGAACCCAAAGAAAAGCATTTGTAGATCCTCCTGGAAATTGGAAGCAAACAAGATTGCAGGGCAAAAGTTGTGAGCATGGGGGTGGGGGCAGGGGTGAGGTGAGGTTGGGTGAAAGGGGAGAGGGGGAGAGGGAAGAGAGAAGGGAAAGACTGACAACAGCTTGTGGTAGTGGGAGGGTGGAGATGAAGGAAGGGTAGATATAAGAGCAGGGAAGAAGATACCTCCTACATTAAGGGATCCATTTTTGGGTTGGCAAGAAACTTGCCTCTACAGGGGATCCCAGGTGTCCACGGGAATGTTCCCAGTTAGGTCCTTGGACAGCAGAGGAGAGGGTACCTGAACGGTCCTGGCCCCACTATCACGCTGATTATCTCGAATATCACCATAGAAACTTTGTCCGGTGACAGATGGAGATAGAGACAGAGACCCTCATCAGAGCAACGGACTGAGCTCCCAAGGTCCAGTTGAAAAGCAGAAGGAGGGAGAAGACGAGCAAAGAAGTCAGGACAGCGAGGGGTTGATCAACCAAATGAGGCAGTGTGCCTGTTCTAGAGGGAGCCCACCAAATCCAGTTGGACCGTGTCTGAATGAGCATGTGATCAAACTGGACTATCGATTGTGGCTGACAATGGGGGCTGAGTGAGAAGCCATTGATAAAGGCACTGGGACTTGTTTTTATGGCACGTTCTGGCTTTTTGGGACCCTAGACTATATGAATGCACAGCTCACTAGGCCTGGATGTAGTGGGGAGGTCCTTGGACTTCCCACAGAGCAGGGTTCCCTGCCCTCTCTCAAGCAGGGTGGGAGAGGGAGGAGGGGGTATGGGGGAGCGGGAGGGGATTGGGAGGAAGGAAGGAAGTGTAAATAATTGAATGGAAAAAAAAAAGATTTAAAAAAATTCCTCCAATGTTTGGTTGTCTTTTCCTCTATTTTTGAAGGGATTTATTTCATTTCTTCTTTAAGAACCTCTATTGTCTTCAAAAAGTTATTCTTAAGGTCATTTTGTGTGTGTGTGTGTTTGTGTGCTTCAACTCCACTGGGATGTTCAAGTCTTTCAGTCATAGGATAGCTGTGTTCTGGTGGTGGCATAGTTCCCTTCTTGTTATTGATTGTATTCTTACACTGATATTTAGACATCTGGATTTGGGGTGTATATAGATCAAGGTGCTGATTCCTATGTTTTTCTTTGTTGGATGGGTATTTGTTCCTTCATTTTTGTTTCCTCTCTGGTCCTCTGGCCTAAGTGGCCAAGGATTCTGGTGACTGATGGGTCTTCACATCCAGTCGAGTGTCTCTGCTGAGATTTGGGGAGCCTTGGGTGCCTCGATCTGGTCTGGCCTCCAGTAAAGTGGAAGTATTCTTGGGTTTCTAGATCTAGCCTGGCCTCAAGGAAGGCCTGAGTCTTCTGGGCTACTTAGAACCAGCCTGGCCTCTGGTAGAGCTGCTGACGCTGTTTTTTTGTTCGTTTGTTTGGTGGTGGTTGTTGTTGTTGTTGTTTATGATGTGCACTGAATGTCTGTGATGTCTATTCTTCCAACTGGTATGGGCTGCATCTTGGCCTATGGGATTTGGGCTAATGGAGTCTGCTGAAGCTTTATGCCTCAGCAGCAGAAGTTTACTGGGGTTGTGGCAGGACTCAGTAGCAGTCGGACCAGGGACAAGCTAGGATGGCATTGGCCTGGTGAAAGAGAGACACAGGGAGAGAGAGAGACACAGAATCCAGGGAGGGGTACAGTTTTGCTGGTGGGTAGGTTGTTCATCTGTTCTGACTCTCATGTGCATGAAAATATTTTTCTAGGTATTAATCTGATCCTATTTTATTAAATATTATAAAATAACTATGATAAATTATATTGTAACTTTCAAACTTAGATTGTTTTTAAATACTTGAACACATGGTATATTTTTCATATTTGATAATGATGTATTTTATATAAGTATTCATTCACAATCTTCCATACAGGGATGATCAGACTTGAACTTTTCTCACAATCTAGTATGTTGGTTTTTGGAGAAAATGTTTTTGTGACAAATTTAAGTTATATGTATAGGCCAAATTTAAATTTAAAAATTATAAAAAACATAGCTCCCTTAAGTGAATAGATTTTTAACTAATGTAATGCTAATTTTGAGTCTTAAAGGGATGTTTTGTTTTTCACACAGTATTTTCCACCTTTTAAAGTCTCTATTTGCCTGCAATGTCCTGATTAGCACTGAGATTTCCACACACATTAACATGCCCATTTCACAGAGAAAAAGACTGACCCTTCAAACATGTGTATGCTTTGACCATGTCGACACATTTTCAAGTAGCAGACATAAAGCCACAATAATTACTTTTTCTCTTTAAGTGTGGCATTTTAGATCAGCAAAATATATTCTTTCTCTCATTTAGCATTATCTAAATAATATCAGCTCAAAGGCTTGGGCAGGAGAGGCAAATTTTGTCACTGCCTCAGACCTTGAATTCTCACATCAACTGTCTGCTGGATTTGGACACTATGCATGCTCTTTTTCTGTATAATCATGTGACTCTCTTTGGTGGACAGACTGGAAAGAGACAGACTCCTACCTCTCCTTATTGAAAAACTGCTAATGGTATAAGATTAGGATTTCCAAGTGAATTTGTGGAGAGTACATCCAGTCTACAGCACATACTGTCAGAATTCTGTGAAAATTCCTCCAAAAGAATGATACTTTGCCAGCAAAATAGAATGGTTCTACACTGAGTCTAACTAACTCATATATCTTTCAAAACAAGGCAATAGATGCATTGGGAAGACAGAAAATCTTTCTTAGGATAATGATACTAAGCAAAGATAAATTATTTTATTAATAATGTCACAAGTTGTATGTCAGTTGATTAAAGACTAATTGAAAGGAAAATGTATCTTTGCTGCAAAAATTTACTTCTAATATCTTGCTAATATTTTGTATTATTTTCTTTGAAGAATTCATTTTGAAGATTATATAAAATGCAGTTTTAATAAGTCCGGGCACAGAAAGATTTTGCAGTGGATAAAATGCCCAGAAATATAAGAATCAGAGTCTGATTTTCAATACCCACATAGAAAACAGAGCTTGGCACTCTAGCTGAATCTTGGGGAAATAGAGAAAGGAGGATCCCTTGGGCTTGCTGGGTACTTAGACTAGTCACAACAGAAAGTTTTGTGTTCAGTGCTGCTGTCTCTAGGTGGGGAAAGGTTAATGAAAGTATTCTTTTTTTTTTAAATATTTATTTATTTATTATGTATACAATATTCTGTCTGGGTGCATGCCTGCAGGCCAGAAGAGGGTGCCAGACCTCCTTACAGATGGTTGTGAGCCACCATGTGGTTTCTGGGAATTGAACTCAGGACCCTTGGAAGAGCAGGCAATGCTCTTAACCGCTGAGCCATCTCTCTTATGTTGATTTCTAGCATCCCAAAGTGCATGCATGGATATGAGCCTCCGTGAGATGGAGGGAGAGGTAGAGAAGGAGGGAGAGACAGAGGGATGAAGGAGAGAGAGAGAGAGAGAGAGAGAGAGAGAGAGAGAGAGAGAGAGAGAGAGAGAGTAGTCAGAAGCTATTCATTCTTTCTGGCCACTCAGACCCAAAATAACCACATAGAAACTGTATTAATTAAATCACTGCTTGGTCTATTAGCTGTAGCTTCTTATTGGCTAGATCTTACATCTTAAATTAACTCATTTCTATTATTATTTTACCATGATGCTCATGGCCTCCTGGCAAGTTTCCATCTGGTGACTCAAGTCTTTCTCCTCTGGTGGCTACATGTCCCTTCACAGACTCTGCCTTCTCTCTCTCTCTCTCTCTCTCTCTCTCTCTCTCTCTCTCTCTCTCTCTCTCTCCACACACACACACACACACACACACACACACACACGTATAGCCTGGCTATATTCTATTAATCTGTTAGCTGAAAGCAGCTTCTTTATTAACCAATAAAAGCAAAACATATACACAAGGATTTCCCACACCATTTTCACTTTTCTGTTTAAATAAAAAGAAAGGTTTTAAGTTTAACATAGTACAATTACATATAACAAAACAGGTATCAAGCAAGAATTATAGTCACAATATTCATTTCTACTTTATTCTTTATCATGACTAAGGAAAACTATAACTATCTATTCTTTAGCTCCATCAAAGATTCCAGAAGGATATAATATTGCCTAAGTAAACAGGAAGTGCCTTGTAAGCAACTTACAAAATCTTAGAATTGACAGAGACATCTTGTTGCCTGCACAGTCACCCAAAGTTCTTCTGTAACACTGCATGCACCCATTTTCAGCCTATTGACCCATAGTATCCAGTAGATTTTTCCATGAACCAGGAACCATCAAACACAGTTTTATCTATATTGGCAGTTTTCCAAACACTGTCTTCTGTGTCCTGAGGAATGTCTGGAAGACTCTTTCATGAAGCAGGAACCCCAAAGGACTGTCTTACCTTCTTTAGGCAACTTCAACAGTCATTTTTACTGAGGGTCCTGCAAGTTGAGTCAAGCAGTTCAGGCAAGAGCAGATTCTTGCCCAAATGGCTAGCAAACTTCATAAGAAGCCTCTTTGATACCCATCATCCTCTTGAAGTAGATTGGTGCTGTCAGGAGCAGATGTGTCTCATTGTCATGAAAAGTCCTAAGTTCTTAAAATGTTTTAAACACCATATTCTGTATTTTTGAAAGATCTGAAGAATATCTATCCATCTGAAATGTATCAGAAATAACAAGACTACAAACTTGGCTATTATAAACGATTACCTATTAACTTATATTTCTTAATTATACATTACAGTTTTAAATGAGATGCACAAAAACACCTTAATCAAGGGCAGAAATATACATATAACAAAACTGATCTTGAATTTGTATCAATAGATCAAAATCCATTCCAATGCAAAGTATTTATCACTAGAGCATATCCCCCTTTAAATGTAAACATTTATAAACAATATTTGGGAATTTGGGTATAGTTCCCTTCAAACTGCTTTCTACCTTTTGTTGGATGAAGTAATGTTTGGAGGTGTTCATGGCAACTTTTCTGGGGGTTTTGGTCCATCAAATCACATTAGTCTGGAAGGAATCCACAGGTTCTAATCCTCTATGGAAGCATTTCCTTAGACCTAAATGTTGAATTCAAGATACCTTTAAAGTAAAGGTTTAGCTTAGCAGCCTGTAGCTCATTCATAGTCAAAAAATTCAAAGAAAATACAATAATATATATACTCCAGACTCTCTGTGTATATGCCATCTTTACACCACTTATTTATTTTATTTCTTTAATCTATGACTGTCTGTACTCTCTTTCCTTAAAGACTTTGTATATTTTTTAAAATATTTACTTCCTTTTATAATTGTCTATATTCTTTCTCTGATCTCTCTCAAACTTATGTACATTTGTCCAACATTGTGATCCATTTAGAGGTTTTTGTTGTTGTTGTTGTTTTTTCTGAATCTGTCTTTATTGCATATCTGTAATCCTCTGATCAGGACCACTTCTTAAAATGCTAAGCTGCATCATTAGGACTAAGGCTGCCTTTCCCTTTGGCTTTGCCTAGTCCAACATGGCAGAGGTTTGTTCACTGCCTCTGAAACTGCCAGGTGGGAGCCATGCTCTCCACCTCAACTCTGGTAACCAGTTGGCCCATGCTGCCACCAAAGTAACTTGCAGCACTCTGGCCACAAAACCCATTTAAGTGCTCTGCCTCCTGAAAGAGCCAGAGTTCATGCTGGTAGTGCAGATTAAGAAGTCATTTCAAAACAAGGCAGGTTTTACTGCTAAAGCTGAGTCAGGAAACCGCTTAAAGGAGCCACATCTCTGCTTGCTGCCAGCTAACAGAGCAAGAAACTGAGTTAAACTCTGCTTGTGTGTGTGTGTGTAGAATTTCTTCCCAAACTCTCTGAGGTTTTAAGTGGATTTAGCTGGCACACCTTGGAACAACAATCTGTTTGTTTGTTCCCTGCTGCCCAGACTAGAAATAGTCATACAGAAATCATATTATTTGTAAAACTGTTTGGTCAATAGCTTAAGTGTATTTCTGACTAGCTCATATCTTAAATTAACCTATTTCTATCAACCTGTGTATTGCCATGTGGCTTACCAGGCAAAGTTTCAGCAGGTTTAGTTGGAGGCGTCTGTCTCTTATGAGCAGCTAAATGGCTTCTTACTTGACCCAGCCTACTCTATATATCTCTCCCAGCCTGGATATATTCTGTTATGCCATGGTTTGAAAGCAGCTTCTTTATTAACCAATAAAGGAAAAACATACACAGAAGGATTTCCCACACCAAGAGAGAGACCCAATAAACTCAGAGCTATTATAAAGCTGAAATAATAGAACACTGAAAGCCCCCCCCAAAAGAAAAATGTGTAGGGCGGAAGAAGTACAAACAAGGACTATGATCACTGTAATCTGCTTGGATACATCACACTTTTTATTTTCATCGTTCTAATTACGTTTCACATTATGAAAGTTAATGTTGCACAAAATCATTTTAAAAATCATAAAAAGCATTCACACACATATACCAGCCATTTGAAACTTTAAAAAAAAATAAAACCACAGTCTTTTAGTAATACCCAAGGTACAACTTAAAATGTTGTATTGTAAAATTCAAAATTTTTCCTCAATACTGTTGTCATGTAATTATGAAGTAAGAAATGCATGGTGATGTTCCAATTACATGACTATTCTTTTTACAGTCACAATTCATAGTACATAGTTACTTACTTGAATAAATTTTACAATGCTGCAAAAACAAATATCTTTAAACAAACAACCCTTAGCTACCTCAAGGGTGCAATCCTCTGTGTTTAGGGTGCTCTTTGCTTAGTTGCTGACAGTTTTCATCTTCACTTGTATGCATGGTCAGTAGTTTTCCATCAATTACACAGGGAAAAGCTTACATTTAAGGGGTTAAGAGTGATGCTGTTTTCCCTCTGAAACCCTTTAAAAGTTCTTCCTGCATAAATCATAGTCTCTCAAAACTGAAAAGGCTAGCCTTTATTCTTTTTGATTGATATAATGGACCAAAAACTTACCACTGTCATCCATCTTCCATATCTTTTCTAAGTTTATTAGCTGGAAAAAGAAAGAGAATTTTTTATTCAGGTTTCCCATGAGTAAGATGCGATTGTCATTGTGAAGCCCCCCTATCCCAGATCCAAGCACAATGACTGATGGGTATGTTTGCTACTAGAAAGTAGCCCATAAAAATCAGAAGTACCGCTCACAGTTGACTGTGCTCTTGGTGAGCTTGGGCAACCCCGTGCATCTTAGTTAGTAGGGCTGTTTTTATTTCTTGAATGAATTAACTGGATGGGTGGATTATGTATACGAGGAATGGATATAACAAAGTGATCAGTCAGGTCTGTTTAGATACCTGAACTGATGGCAAACTCCTCTGATACCCATCCTCTTTCACTTCTAACCTCACTTTCAGAAAACTCAGGGAGGGAAAAGTTTTAGTCCTACTTCAAAACAGAATTCAATTTATTTTTGATATTGCAAAAATCAGTTTAGGAGTTTTTATTAAAACCATAAACTCTATATGCACAAGTTTACTCTTTGGAAATTAATATTTATGTACAGGTAAAACATGCAGGAAACATTCATAGATGTTTTTGAAGTAGTCAAGAACTAGAAAATGTCTGAAAGCCTTTCTGTGAGTGAAAAGTTAAACAAAACTTTAGTATCTATGTTACAGTGTGATACTTTCAATGAGATTATGTTCCTACCAGAACTCAAAGTGGACTTTAATACCAGCGTAAATCTTGAGGGGAGGGGAATACCCTTAAAAAGATAGTGCCTAGGAGGAGGAGCCATACTGTTTTAGTTACTACAGTTATAAGGGATTAATGCCGGCTACTCTTACAAGAAGGGGTTAGGTTTTGAGGGGCTGTATTGGGAGCGAGAAGAATGGATTATCAAAAAGTAAATTAGGATATCAGACCTTTGTCAGTTGCGGGGTTGGTGAAGATCTTCTCCCAGTCAGTGGGTTGCCTTTCTGTCTTAGTGACAGTGTCCTTTGCTTTACAGAAGCTTCTCAGTTTCAGGAGGTCCCATTTATTCAATGATGTCCTTAGTGTTTGTGCTGCTGGGGTTATACGTAGGAAGTGTTCTCCTGTGCCCATGTGTTGTAGAGTACTTCCCACTTTCTCTTCTATCAGGTTCAGTGTGTTTGGACTGATATTGAGGTCTTTAATCCATTTGGACTTGAGTTTTGTGCATGGTGATAGATATGGATCTATTTTCATTCTTCTACAGATTGACTTCCAGTTTTGCCAGCACAATTTGTTGAAGATGCTCTCTTTTTTCCATTGTATACTTTTAGCTCCTTTATCGAAAATCAGGTGTTCATAGGTTTGTGGTCTAAAGTCAGCGAGGGGTGCACCCACACACTGAGGCAATGGGGATGTTCTATCGGGAACTCACCAAGGCCAGCTGGCCGGGGACTGAAAAACCATGGGACGAAACCGGTCTCGCTGGACAATGAGGACTACTGAGAACTGAAGAACAATGGCAATGGGTTCTTGATCCTATTGCACGTAATGGCTTTGTGGGAGCCCAGGTAGTTTGGATGCTCACCTTAATAGACCTGGATGGAGGTGGGTGGTCCTTGGACCTCCCACAGGGCAGAGAAACCTGCTTGCTCTTTGGGCTGAGGAGGAAGGAAGACTTGATTGGGGGAGGGGGAGGGAATGGGAGGTGGTGGCGGGGAAGAGGCAGAAATCTTTAATAATTAAATAAATTAATTAATAAAAAAAAAGTAAATTAGGTTTTCTGGCTTCACACTTTGTTTTGCTCTTGGCCAGTGATCTTTCTTTAGTATGTACTCCTCTCATGTGATGCTATTTGCATCACATAGGTTGTACCCAAAAGGTCCTTACAAGATGGGGGTGAAGCAAACAAAATAAACTAACACCCACCAAAGATAACTCATAAAATAAAGATACATGTTAACATATATATAACAAAAGGAATTTTCTAGAGAATTATATTGAGTGTTGAAAGATAGTCTCAAAAAATGCTTTCTGTATGACTGTGTTTATACATGGTAATCCGGCAGTCCTGTAATGTGTGTGTGTATACATGTGTGTATGTGTTTGTGTTATGTGTGCGTGCATGCATGCGTGCATGCATGCCATATGTGTAATGTGGGTACAGACAAAGATTAGAAGAGGGCATTCGATTTCATGGGACTGGAATTATAGGAAGCTGCAATCATTACTGAAATGGTACTGGCAATTGAACTGGAGTCCTTTGGAGGAAGAGTACGTACTCCTTAACAGCTGAGACATCCTTTTAGCCCCCGTGCAAATTCTTATCTAAGAGAAAATTAATATTAAAAATTTAAATTAGGGGCTAAAGATATAACTTAGTCACAAAATATATACTTAGCATATGTAAGGAAGGCCCTGGGATTAATCTTGAATAGCAAATATTTTGTTTTTTCTATTTTTCTTTTATTGAAAATAGAGTTTTATACACAATTTTATTCTGATTATTGTTTCCCTTACTTCAACTCCTTCACAACCACCCCTCCCATCCCTACTTCTTAACTCATTCACTTAATGTCTCTCCTTAGAAGACAAATAGGCATCCAATGAATAACAATAAAATAAGAAAAAAAACAAACAAAAACAAACAGAAGGAAAAGAGTCAAAGAAAATGAATGTAGATGCAAAGATACATATAAAAAGGGAGACACACACATTTGTACACACACATTCATACACATATGAATCCTAAAAAATACAAAGCTAGAAACCATAATATATTCTTAAAGAATATGTAAGTAAAAAAATTAATTGTTTTAAAAGGCCAACAAAACATATTACAAAAGAACTTCTGAAAATGTTACTAAGTTTGTTTGTATTGGCCATCTACTGTTGGATGTGGGTGCTGGCCTTAAGAGTGATTTGTATCCCTATGAGACGCTCTAGGAGAGAACAGGTTTTCCTTTGTGCATGCTGTTACTGTCTCTGCTAGTTCATATTGCATCTCTCCTGCTGAGTTTAGAAGGTCTCATTTCCTATCTGTCTTCCTCCTTTTCCACAGTCTTCCCTGAGCCATGAAGGGAGGTATTTAGTAATGACATTCCATTTGGGACCGACTGTTACAAGGTCTCTCACTCTCTTCACATTGTCCAGATGTGGGCCTCTGCTTTTGCTCCCACCTCCTGCTTGAGGTAACTTCTCTGATGATGAATGAAAAAGATATTGATCTATGAGTATAGCAGAATATCACTAGGAGTCATTTTATAATTACGTTTTTTCTAGAAGAACAATAGAAGTTGGTTTTTACCATGTGTCCCTGGCTTATCTGGTTTTAGGTTTTTGGGTACCCAAGCAGGGCTGAGAATGGGTTACATCTCATGGAGTGGGCCTTAAATCCAATCAGATATTGATTGGTTACTCCCACAGGCCTCGTGCCATCTTTGTACAAACACAAACCACATCTTGCAGATGGATCGCCACTGTAGATGAAAGGGTTTGTAGCTAGGTTAGTGTTTTCCTTTCACCTTTGTTAGCATGTGGTGTATGTTTCTGCACTAAGAACACTAGCTCATAGGGGTGATGACTCTAGGTACTGACAAGAATGACTTCTCTGTGTTCAATGTATTGTGTAAGTGTTGTCTTCAGTGGAGAGCAATCAATAAGTTTTGTATTGGCCTAGGTTGTTTAGTGGTTCCAATGGGGCTTCTTTGGCTAACAACCCATTTATATGTAATCCATTTCCAGCATTGGAAGCTTTATTTGGTGATGAGAGATGTCCAACTAAGGCTTTGTCTTCTCCATTATTTTGCAATTTCATTTATACTGCTCCATACATGAATATATAAACACAACATCACGTATAAGTGAATACATACCATATTTGTCTTTCTCACTAGTTGTTACTTCACTCAAGATGTTTTTCTCTAGCTCCATCGATTACCTCCATGTTTCATGATTTCATTTTTGAAATAGTTGAGTAATATTCTATTTTGTAAATATCCCTTTTTTTTCTTTATCTTTTCATCCATTGGTGTACATCTATCTAGTCCATGTTCAATTTCTGCCTATTTTGTATAGGACAAAAATGAACATGGCTGAGCAAGTAACTATGTAGTAGGAGAAAGTATTTGGGTATATATGGATAAGGTAAGTGTTTCATGACAGTTATGTAATAATTTGAAACACTGTATTTCTATCTAAAGAAAAAAACAAGGAATTATTTTAACCAGAACTGCTTTTCAACCTTTAAAAGTTCTTTGTGGGAGGTGTACTTATGGCACACCCCAAAAATCCCAGCACCAGGAAGACAGAGCAAGAAGAGAAGAGGATTCCAGGCAAGTAGGACTACAGAGTGAAATGGTGTCTCAAAAGCAACCCATTGAGAAGCTAGAGGAGTGACTCTGCCATAAGAACACTTGGTGCACAGAAATCAGGTCTGGAGTTTGGAGCCTAGCACTCCAAGTAAAAAGTAAGCTCAGACCCAAAGCGGTTGGTGACATCAACACGGCTGTGGTGGAGCCAGGAAGATGCTGGAACCTGCTGACAGACTAACAGGGAAAAGAAACAGACAACAGCAAAGGTCAATAATCTCAACCCCATGAGCTCTAGGTTCAGCAAGTGACCTAGCTTTAAAGGGACAAAATAAAGATGGTTAGAAAGCCTTCTGTGCTCACGTACAAATATGCATAAACCACACATGTAACCTGATTCCAGATCTCACTGAAATTAAAGCAGCAGTGATGCTAACAACAAAAATAAACAGAAGACGGAAGGCAGCTGTGTCTTCTTCACCAGTTTAGTCTAAAGATTTTAACTGACTAGGCCCCACTTATCCTGACAAGGGGGTAAAAGGTCTAAACTTCAAAGGGATGTTAAACTGATAGTCAAATCATTCTTGTCATTGCTGGTACGTGCTGAAATATTTGGAAATAATTTTTGGACTTAATCACAAATAGAAACATAGTAAATTATATCAGTGTGTGCTCAAATATAAAAATAAAAATCATACATTTTACTGTTTTATTTAAAGTATTGATTTTTTGATAAGGTAGGCACATAAAGAAATACACAAAATACACAAAAATTGGAGAATGAATTATTTTCCATTGGCTTACTACTTGATGTGATTCAGTTTAGTCTAATATATAAAGACATATATAATGAGACATATTTTAAATATATAGATGGTCTTTAAAAACTTCAGAAACTACAGAACATGGTATTTTAAGGTTTTAATAATACGGCTCTTCCTAGCAGTGAAATACATCAGCTTCTGGCAGCATCAATTTGCTACAAAAGAGGATGGTGGACATCACAAAACCTTTATGTGGCGTTTGCTTTCATTTGTGACAAAGTTAACCACTGGGCAAAGAAATTGTGCTTTCCTCAACGGTAACAATATGTTATTCAAATTGGATAAGCTGAACACAAGTCAATCGCAAAACTTTGCCAAGTCAAGGTAAGACAATCCATCAAAATTCCTGCTTTAAAGGAAATTTTGTTAGATATTTTAGGCCTATAGGCAAAAGATGGATGTCCCAATGTTGCAGAGAAACCCTGGGGTGACTGTCCAGGCAGCCAGATATCTCTGTCATTTCTTAGTTTTGGAAGCTGCTTGTTTTGTACTTCCTGTTTACTTGGGTAATGTTACATCCTTCTCAGGTCTCTGATGAGGTGGAAGATTACATAGCTTTAATTAAACTTTTTCTTTATGATAGAAAGTAAATTAGGCAATTCCCAGCAACCACATGGTGGCTCACAACCATCTGTAATGAGGTCTGGTGCCCTCTTCTGGCCTGCCGACATACATACAGACAAAATATTGCATACATAACAAATAAATAAATAAATATTTAAAAAAAAAAAAAAGCCGGGCGGTGGTGGCACATGCCTTTAATCCCAGCACTTGGGAGGCAGAGGCAGGCGGATCTCTGTGAGTTCGAGACCAGCCTGGTCTACAAGAGCTAGTTCCAGGACAGGCTCAAAAACCACAGAGAAACCCTGTCTCGAAAAACCAAAAAAAAAAAAAAAAGAAAAGAAAAGAAAGTAAATTAGGAACAAAACTTTGGACTCACCAAAATAAGATAGACAATAGAGTATTTTCTCTGAGTTTGCCAAATACTAATGGACTGGACATTATTATAGTATTTTTTACTTGATTTGTTCTTCTTGTATATAGTTTTAATGTGTTAGAGTTAAAACCTCTCCTTTTCTTTAGGAAAAAGGGGGGAAGTATTGTGGGAGATTTGTTCATGCAAACATTCCACTGTATCTGTAAAGCCACCTTGAACCAAAGGACAGAGTCAGTGACTAATAGCTCACCAAGATTAGCCATAAAGTTCTCAGACAACTAAGGAGGTTTTCTAGAGCAGGCAGGAAGAGAGAGGAGAGGATTTCTAGGGAATATCCAGGGTGGGTGATTTGGAGAAAATGTGGACAAACAGATAGTCAATGTACTCTCTGCTGCTCTTGGATTTTTCAGATTTTTATCTCAATTTCTGACTTCTAAATTTTTTGTTGTTTGTTTTTTCTTTTTCTTTTTGGTATTCTCAGACAGTGCTTCTCTGTGTAGCTCTGGCTGTACTGGAACTCACTCTGTAGACAAGGCTGGCTTCTAACTCACAGAGATCTACCTGCCTCTGCCTCCCTGAGTGCTGAAATCAAAGGTGTGTGCTATCACTATCCAGCCTGAGTTTCTATGAGTGAAACAAGTTAGACATTCTTTACACTTTCCAAAATGGCTCTTCTAGGAAAGTTTGAATCTCCTGACTTTATGTTTATATAAGCTGAGTTTCCACAAACCTAGGTAATATGCCAATGACAAGCTGGAAAACAGCAATTATGTTGTTCTACATGCCTTCATTCTCATGCTGATTACAGAATACAGGAGTCTGTGGGAAGCCACACTTCCTATCTTAATTATTGTTTACTTAGCAATGGCCATGCTCTCAGGCTTCTGTCTGTGTCATGGCCTAGATGACAGCTATCAGATACTGGCTTCTTTCTGCACAATCACATGTGGAGATAGTCACATTACCTCCACAAATTCATATGCACTTTTGCCCCAAGTCTTGGCTTCATTGGTTATTCATAATCCCACTCCTAACTTGTAAGACTCCTGTTTTTGGTTAAGTCTCTCCAGCTCCTGATTTTCAGTGTGCCTTCAAGAATTTTGGATATGGTCCAACCTTCTTAAGGCCAAGCCTGAGGCCAAAAAAAAAAAAAAAAAAAAAAACACCTAATTTTGAATGAGAACTTCGAGCATCTACTTAAATCTTGCTTAAAATCTTTCTCAGAATGGTGTTACTGTTCTTTAAAGTTTGTGGCCAGAACACAGATGAGCAGAGCTCAGCAGAGTGTAAGCCTCGTTTGCTCTCTAGCCAAGACCACACATGCACGGCAAGACTATGAGTCCTCATCAATCTGGGGTGATGAAAGCATTTATAATGAATTCTGGACCACTATTGACTGAGTACGTAATATACAAAAGTCATGTACAATTCAACTCATATTGTGCTAATTTCATGGTTTAGATACATCCTTCTCATCAAATTTACATGTGTTTTTAAAGGGCCAACTTATATTACACAAGTCATCACAGACATAGTAGAGACAAACCTGGCTGGAGCAGATTTCTCCTTAGACATGAACAACGATTCTGACAGGAGTTTGAACAAAAGCACAATCAAAAACCAAATCTAGTTACTAAAGGTGTAATGTATTTTGAAACAAAAGTATAAACAAGGGGAAGGAGGAAGCACACTAAAAGAGGAGCTATTTGAGTGTTCTTTTGTATACGTCTGGATGTGGTTTTCTTTCTTTCTCAATTTGCATATACATATTTTTCAAAAACTGAGAAATTATATTTTATTGATTGATGATGTTTGATTGACCTCCATTGAATTCTTTCAAATGCTGATTTAAATTTTTAGAGAAAGTGTATATTCAAATAAATTTACTACCTTAGTATTTGTCTTTTTCATCAGATTCTGTTTTCAAGAATGATAATATAAATTTACAAGAAATATGACCAATTGTTATGCAAGAAAGAAATACAATCTCCCTTCATATATGATACAAATTGAAGACACTAAGAAAGCAGGAACAAGTTGTTCTATTACTAAAGTTCAATTTTTCCTTCCCATAAATGAGAGAGAGAGAGAGAGAGAGAGAGAGAGAGAGAGAGAGAGGTATTGTAAACTACAATGCAAAAAAC